>NW_022990181.1:190000-207500 GCF_902827175.1 Gymnodraco acuticeps | reverse complement strand
GAGACGGCAGAAACATATGATGACATACCAAACAGATAAAATAATTAAGAATACAACTTGAAGTGTTTAGCTGTTAGCTGAATTGCATCCAGTTTAGACATATTTGAACATGAGCTTTGTGCATTATGTCAACACAGAGCGAAGTAAAGAGTCTGTGGAGCTGTTTTATAAGGAGAGTGGGCTAAACAGCAGGCCTGTTAGAGCTGTTTTAAGATTCGATTTGAATTGCATGAGGTTTTTTAAAAGTAAGTTATCTCAGTTTTTTCTGTTGCATATTCAGACATGAATGTCTCATTTTTCTCTGGAAATGTAAGCAAATATTTGTGTTAACAAATGAAATCGGTTTGTTGATTGCAGTATGATGAAATTATTGTTGGCACTACCTTTATGACCTCAGGATTTTGATTTCGACTAAGGTGTTTTAGACTTTAGAAGGCCAACAAATCATTTTATCTTTTCGATAGTGAAGGAAATAAACCCTTACAACTGGATGCCTTTATACTGAGCACTGAGAGACACATATATTGACTTTCAATTCAAGTAAGCAACCCTTTTTTTCCTTTTTCATTGTATATTCCAAGAAGGTATAACGCAGTTCATGCCAATTCAAAAAACAATTCCCCTTCATTGTTGGGTAATTTGAGTCTCACTAGGTGTTTATGATCTGAAATACCCAGCAGACTTTTTTATTATTATGGTTTCAAACGTTCTATACAAACACTTTGGTTATTTATTTTTACAATGTCTGTACATGACGTCTATGGGACGTTGTTATGGAAAAGGATCTATGATTGTGGTGTGTTTATGGTAGGGAAATACATCACAGTGACAGTTGCAGGGAGAGATTAAAAGCAAACGGGGGGGTAAACTACTAAAAAATGTATTTACATACAAAATGCCTGTAAAAAATATAATCTAATCCAAGTCTCACAATATAAAAGTAATGTTATCTGATTACTTCTGTTACTTTTGGATTAGACCTTCAAATCGATTACAGAACAATATAGCTCACAAAGCAGAAATAAAGTCAGAGACGAAATATGCTCCTTTTGAGATTTTGACAGTAAATGGTTTAAGAGCGTTCACAGTATTTTTAACAAATCAGGTACCCTGTACTTACTTACATTCCGCCACTGCTGCTACAACACAAACTTTTATATCTGCATGAAAGTAAAAGTGCTAAAGTCTCATCGCCCTTTTTTTTCTTTGCTTCGACATCTGATATAAAACGAATAAGAATGAAATGACTATCTGTGTTCAGGCTGGATATATCAGGGATGGACCACAGCAGCCGGACCCAAACTGATTTGTTATCAAAGGCCCAGAGCGGGGCCCTGATGCCCTGATAGGTGTGACACAGATTTGTGTTAATATTTATACTATATGCTTTATAAACAGTCAAACCGGGAGTTGATAGGAAGACAACCCAAGGGTTAAAGTTCTTTCATCGCAAACTTATCCTGCTCTCAGGGACTCACACACACATAAAACACACAACTACTGCAAATGTTTTCCTCGGAGGAACTGAAACTCTTACTGTGCTTCCACAATGTTCTTGACGAGTGGCAGTCCTGTGTGTGTGTGTGTGTGTGTGTGTGTGTGTGTGTGTGTGTGTGTGTGTGTGTGTGTGTGTGTGTGTGTGTGAGTGTGTGTGTGTGTGTGTGTGTGTGTGTGTGTGTGTGTGTGTGTGTGTGGTGTGTGTGTGTGTGTGTGTGTGTGTGTGTGTGTTTATGCACCTGTGTAGCAGAGTGGAACTGAGAGCAGGCCTCTGTCCGTGGTTTTGATGCTTGGAGCGCAGCGGGAGTGAAGGGGCTCGCTCCACACCATTACGCCCTGTGAGGGTGAGGGGAGCTGGGGGAGGCTCCCTCGACTTGGCCCTTTGCTCTGTACAAACCCCAGCCCCCCCCCCCCCCCCCACCCCCCCCGCTAGCTAAGGGGCCCGTCCACTGAGCTGTCACCTGCCAACAGGAAGCCCTTAGTGGGGAGAGAAGGGACTGGGAGGAAGGGGGGGGGGGGGGTTGCAAGTGTCAGTTGCCAAATCTCAGCCTTATGTGTCCTCTGACTTTCCCTTTAATGAGATGGGCCAGAGCTGGAAGCAGCAGCAGTGTCAGTTCTTCACATGATTAGATTTAATACACCTATTATTTTGTCCTTTATTTTTGTATAAAATCCCCAAAAATATAAATGTACATTAAGACAACAAAATGTAAATTGGTGATTTTGCCGGGCCAGATAGAGCCATCTTCAGCCCCTGCAGCTTCTACAACAAATGACATAGGTTATTTTTATTTCTGTTTAGTTGCACAGTGGACAATCACACCTCTTGTCTTGGAGTTCGATCTGATACTGCGACACTAAAATAAAAATATAAAAATATACATATATATTTTGACAGCCAAACAACTTGAGCACAAGCATGATGTGTCAGTGAGTTAAAGGATATTGTACAGACAGCACACTGAAACAGACTACAGACAGATTACATAGAAACTAGACTACCTTTTATGTTTACTATTATTAAGCTAATATCCTGCAGCAATTTGTTTACTTCAAAGTCGGCTAATTTTTATTTTATTTATATCCCACATACTGTATGGGGAGGACTCAAAGAGGCCTGCAGAGTTCTGTGTTTTTTTTTTCATAGAGTATTTGTATTCTCCTAATATAGTTGGTGTTTCCCTTTGTAATACCAAGGAAAATGACAAGTGGTGGAATTTGGTGGAAGAGAGGCAAAATGACTCTTTCATCGTAAAGTTTGCCGACCTGATCTAGATGCAGAAGCTGTGAGTTCATAAAAACGTTAAAACTTTGACAGGATTTACATTTTGACAGAGCGTTAGTACGAGCTTCAGTTCTCTTGTGGGTTTTTTCTGTCCTGAGTTTGTCCTTTCAGGCTACAGGCTGCCCTTCGGTTGTTATTGGGTCTGCAGCAAATTCTGCAGACATGCAACCGGACACACTGTATACTGTATGTCCAAATCCATGATAACAGTTAATATTTTCCCAGAACAAAGCCAACATTAGGTTAAACCAAACAAAGATCAAGGTTGGGCTAACATTACAGCATTGTCCTGAAATAAAAAGCCTCTAACAGTGACCACAGCAGATTACAAATCACCCTTTTTCTGTTTTCTACATTTAATTAATTGTATTATAACACAGCATAAAGCTGAAGTAGCATTACAGAAGTAGCTTGTATATTTATTTTATGGTAAAGAAAATAATTCCAAACTGGACAGGCACTAAAAGGTAATTTATTGAATTCTAAAAGTTATTATCACGGTCATTTAAATCATATTATGTCCTGGTACACTGTGTACACTTCCGACAGACTTGATATGAGTAAATTATGTTGAGGAAAATAACACCAACAGGTCAGTCGGTGTAAAGCAGTGTCGATCTGGAAAACCTCCCAGATTCTATCAGAATATTTTAAAGAGCAGTTGTGAGTGTTTGCAGAATCCTGCACCTCCTTCAGCTCCTCCTCTGTCAGCTGCTCTTCCTGTGGACAGCTGAGTGATGGCTGCCTCTCTCCTGCTGCAGAGCTCCACACAGATCTCAGATCAGAGATCAGACCACACACAGTCAGCTGCAGACCTTTAATGTAATTTTCTCTGGTCCCCTCTGGTCCCAACATAGATTAGCTCCATGGCATAATGCCGAAACCCGCAAAATAAAGCAAAAGTCGAGACAACTTGAAAGGATATGGTGTTCCACTAAACTTGAAGAATCTCGTTTAATTTGGCATATTACTCTCAATGAATATAAGAAAGCATTGCGTAAAGCGAGAGCAGCTTACTACTCTTCATTAATAGATGAGAATAAGAATAATGCAAGATTTCTTTTCAGCACTCTAGCCAGGCTGACAGAGAGCCACAGCTCGATTGAGCAACACAACTATTTTTGTATTACTATTGTTCCAATAGATATTAAGAAATTGCTGAGTAAATGCTGATTATATATAATATGATGTAAATAAATATAAACCTGTCCTTCTTTTTTGTCCTCCAATATGTAATGAGTCCACCGCCCAGAAAATGCTGCGCTGCTTGTAGCGATTCTATTTCATACTGTGAGATAAATTCAAGGCGGTTTCATTTCCAAACCAACATTGAAATGAGGAGGGCTTCACAATCTATACAGCAGCCTCTTCATACAGGTATAAAACAAGAGGACAGACATGTTGTACAGAAAGTACACAGAAGTGGTAGAGTTACAATTATAACTTTGATAGAGAGAAAAAAGGTATATAAGATCTGAGAACTGATACATTGAAGGTAATAGGGCAAGGTTTTCATCACAGATTGCACTTGCATTGCTCTTGATGAATCAAAAAACATGAATTGACAAGAACAAAAAGGACATCAGAAATTCAAACAAACAAATAACACAATGATTGTTTTCACTTTGAACTCGTCCTGAGACATACATTGTACAATGTTTAAACATTCTTCATACATATGCCAGTTAACCAACCTTAAATATGAACGTTTAATCAAGTCATTCTTTGTCGTTTTTGGGGATATTAATCAACCTTTTTAATTTATATAAAAAATACATTACATGTACATTTTAACAAAACATTTGTTTGATACGACATTTCATGATAACTCCTTCATTAAAACATTTCAGGGAAATGTATGAAACAGTGAAATTGTGTTTATATTTGAAAATATTAATGCATGTCCTAGTGCAATTTTTACTTTATTTTGTGAAATCTCTCTACAGCACTAAACAGATGTTCGAACACTGCTGTTAAAGGCTATTATTGTTCCCATGACAACTGATTTGTTGTAGTCATCTGTATACTGTACGGATAAATGTCACACAAGCCCTGCCATTGTATAATGTATTTATCATATTTGATGTAAATTTGACAAAGCATATTGTAACGTTTAAAATATATTCTGTGCATGCACGTAACATAACATTTCCTCCGTCTCTGCTTTCTGTTTCCCTCTTCTTCTTCACTTCATTCCTCTTCTTCCCTCTTCCTCTTCACCTTCTCTTTATTCCCTCCTCGCTGCTCTTGTGTCCTTTTCCCCTCACACTTCATTTGCAGTGCTTTGGTTGTATATATATGTTTTCCCCACACTATTGCTCCACATTAAACATTTGCATGACGGTGCAGGGCTGTCACTGGGAGCTGCGGGGCTTCTCCCAGTGACCCCGTCAGTAGATGGCGCTAGAGAGCTGCTGTCAGATGGCTCTGCTTTACTGTACCATCAACACACACACCCCCCCCCCCCACACACACACACACACACCCACACACACACACACACACACACACACACACACACACACACACACACACACACACACACACACACACACATGCAGTGTCATAATATGCACTCATATCGTTTTAGGGGCATGTAAGCAAAACGCATGAGGTTATGATGATGATGTTGAGGTGTGTGTGTGTGTGTGTGTGTGTGTGTGTGTGTGTGTGTGTGTGTGTGTGTGTGTGTGTGTGTGTTTGTATCACTTCATCATGTATACTCAATGAAAACAAATTGAACGGTTTATTCAATCAGAAACATCTGGTTATATTTTCTGTGTGTTGAAGTTTTTCAAATGTCATGGGAATGTTTTCTCTGAGTGACCTTAACTGACTCTCCTCTCCTCCCCCCACAGCGACCTGCACCTCTCTTCTTCTGAAGGAGTGGACACACGACATGTGAGTCAAAGTGATCTGATTAGCTTTTTCTCTTCATCCCACTTTCATTCTTCCTTCTTTTATTTCCTCGGCCTCTCCTCTACTTTTCTTCCATTTTCCTTCTCTGTTTTTAACAATCTATTCTCTCCACATTCATATTTCCTTGTTTTCTTCCGTCCTCTTCAATCCCTCTCATGTTTTATTCTCCTTTCCTTCCTTCCTTCCCCCCTTTCTCCCTTTTTCATTACCTACTTCATTATCTCCCACCACTATTTCTATATCCTACATTCTCTCCTCATCCCTTCTTTGTTCACACCTCTCTTTTTTTATTTGCACCATACTGCTATTCCATAATCCAAAACTCACTGAGGGTCCGGCTCACTCCGCGCTGTACCCACCCTCCTACTGAGGTCATTAAGGAGAGTGTGTGTGAGCGCTGTGTGAGTGTGTGTGTGTGTGTGTGTGTGTGTGTGTGTGTGTGTGTGTGTGTGTGTGTGTGTGTGTGTGTGTCATGCACAGAGGGCTGAGTGTAAAGGATGGAGTTAAAGATGTGTGTTAGGGTTCATTGCTCCTAACAGATGATATGTCATCTGACTACAGTAATCTGATTATATATTTCTGTGAACTTGATGAATAAATCACGTATATCATGGAATAAATGCATATGGCCTTCATTTGTTTTGCAAAGTGCCCAACTGTAAATGTACTGATCGCTATGAAGTGAACTACGCAGTGAACTACGCAGTGTATTCTGGGTAATAGTGATTGAGTGAGCGAAGAAGGGATTTGAACAAACCTCACATATTCTAATGCAACCTTCTAGTGCATTATTTATTTCCATTCAGTTTTTTTCTTGCACTATTTTTAATGTTTTATGTCTGATATATATATTGCATTTTTGTAGGACTTTCATTGCAGTAACTACACTGTTTATTATACTTTGCATGCGGGCCAAT
Organism: Gymnodraco acuticeps; assembly: GCF_902827175.1. NCBI lineage: Eukaryota > Metazoa > Chordata > Actinopteri > Perciformes > Bathydraconidae > Gymnodraco > Gymnodraco acuticeps. The sequence goes on along the minus strand of NW_022990181.1, from coordinate 200,882 downwards.
GTCAAATGATCCCACAAAAAGAAAGGAGTGTGTACGAGTTGCTGTGTTTTCTTCTTCTGTGTGTGTCTGAAAGGAACAGTTGGGGATGCATGTAGGATTGTGTGTGTGGGTGTGTGTGCCCGTCATCCCAGGGTGAGGGGATTAAGTGTGAGCCAATGCAGTAAAGGTTAGCGCTTGGTCTCTCACTGAGGCCTCTATCTCTCACAGATCTGTGGAGGCGGAGAGGCAGATGACATTATTGTGGGCCGACAGCGATGAGTTCCCACAAAGCTCATCAAGTCCCAGGAAGACTGACCCAATCTCCCCACAAATCCAGTTTTCCTTAACACATAAAGTGATTGAGGTAAACCTGTCGATGAGAAATATTGGGGGAATAATCTTTAACATAAGCCAGCAGCTGGAATCCTTTTTAAAAAAATATAATTTCATCATGGAGCGTATTTTGGGTTTTCTACTCTTGAGTTCATTTTGAAATGCGGACATTTTAGGACATTTTTTTCCCCCTCTTCTGAGATTTTACAAAATGGCGGCTTGGGGAACTGCAACACGATGAACCACCAAGGAGGTATGAGCATCTGTGAGTGTGTGTGTGTGTGTGTGTGTGTGTGTGTGTGTGTGTGTGTGTGTGTGTGTGTGTGTGTGTGTGTGTGTGTGTGTGTGTGTGTGTGTGTGTGTGTGTGTGTGTGTGTGTGTGTGTGTGTGTGTGTGTCAGGTACTAATCTGAGCATGGTGGAAACAGTGCAGTGGCTGGCAGCAGTATTTTAAGGTCTTGCTTTGAATTCATGTAAAAGCAGTCATTGTATGGGAGAGTATTCAGAGTGTTTACTAACCCGTTTAAATGCTTATCTTCTCCTAACTCACTACAGCACTGAAAACGATCATGACACACTGCTGTTAAAGGATATTCCAATTTTGTTTTCCCGTTTTAATTTATTTTTAAGTCATACGTTTTTGGATAAATATAACAACAGCCCCTGCCAAACCACGTTTCAGATATAAATTGTAGTCTAAGCTCAAAAAGTGGTAATCTATAAGCACTCATTCTTCAGTTGACGTGAACATGTGTCATGTATCAACTGTATCGTTGATCAAACACAAAGCAGGCCATCACAATGTGAATTGTGTTTTTTCTCAAATATTATTATTATTTACGTAGTTTATATTATGTGAAGTTGTTCAAATAGACAGATTTATCTGTATTTTATAATGATGAGATGTATTTGATTACAGTACTGGTTGACTTTAATATGTTACTATTACAGTGAAGAAGTCTAAGACATTTATATTGCTGGAGGTATTCAAGACCTTTAATTCAGTATTAAGTTGTAACACAAGTATTAATACCACACAATGAGAAAATGCCAACAGCGCCTAACTCGCCAGCTGAAGTAAACGTAAAGATTCAGCTGAATGTAGAGTATGGAAAGGTTCATGATATTTAAGGTTTTGATAATGTTAACACTTTGTATACTGTTGAGTCGGTTGATTTCTCCTTTTTCATCATATTTTTTTTATATCATCGTATGTTTGTAGCTTCCTCGCTGTCCTATGAGAACCATTTATCTTTAAAAACTTTAAAAAATTCAACTTTCCATGAGTTTCACAGAAAGACAGTTGTAGCTTTGTGACGCTGTTCCTGCTGATCCAGGAGGCTTTTTAAAGACTTTACTCAGCTTAAGAAGTAGGAAATATTTCTGAACACATAAAGGAACACTTGATCCTTCAGTTTATCACAAACATTCGGAATCACCTGGAGATACATGTTTTGTATTTAGGGAATGAGAAACTGTAGTCTTTAAAGTGACTCGGGCTATCAGACAAACCTAGTGAAAAGACAGTCATTTACCTATGAGTTTAGGAGTGAAAGTTTGCATATACTGTAAGAAGCATATAACGGAAAACTCCAAGTTAATTACAAGTACCTTGTATTTATACTTAAGCACAGCAAATGTACTCAGTTACATTCCAGCACTGGACAAGAACATTATTTAAAACACAGCTGTTTTTATTTATTTTCTGCCCTACGCTTAAAAGTTGGAATTTCTACTAAGGCGTTTCGAGCGGTAGTACTTTAAAGTAGCTGTGTTGCTGTGGACCGATTTGTAGAGCGATGACCTACTTTTTCCTTCTTTGTTGCATCGCAGTGATGGTACTGGCCAATTACAGCCCGCCCTGACACAAGATGGAGGATTGTATTTCCAATTCAACTGCAATTCATTGAAATTGGGAAATGTATTTTTAAATGAATTTATCTGCCATGACTGACATAATCCGCTGGTGCCAGAACATCAAGTTCAGCTAGCACCAGCGCCCAACAAGCTACATGATCCTACTTCCTGTTCACATTTACTAAAGCTTACCATGCAGGGCCGCAGCTCAAACCGAAATACATTTTTGAAGCAATTCATTGATTTATTTTAAATGTATTTTCTTGCTGTTTTGTTTATAGTAGATGTATCACTATTTAGTCAAATTATTGTAGTTAGTTAAAGTACTTTTTTTGAGGGCAGCATTGGGCACCTAATGATTTTGAGACCTGCTGATTATGTGTTTATTTAAGACGGGTGGAGGTGGGATTAGCACACCAGAAAGGGCATATGTTTTTTTGCCAGGAAAAGCCAGCGGAAATGAAGGCAGAAATGCGAGATGGGTAAAACCTGTTGTTATTTGTAATGTTTGATTATTGAAACCAAACAGAAAGAAAAGGCACTAAGGACATTCTTGGATCATTTCCCGCGTAACATTTGCTATCTGCTGCCATAGCAGCAATTTACAATTTGTATTTGTTTTTGTATTATGTCTTTATGATTTAGCCGCTACAGAAATATTCAATGATTTACCGTGGAAACATCCCCATTACATAAAATCTGTCATTGACATTAGTAGTTACTTCATAAATAACTTTCTGGAGAGAATAATTTGGTCTTTCATTATAAGTGAAGCATCGGAATTTGACCCACTAGCTCAGATTTATTATATTTAACATATATTAACGGTGGTGGTGAAGTCCATAGGGACTTGGTTCGGGAACCGGAAGGTCAAGTCCCAGAAAGGCCAAGTGCGACCGAAGGCACCGTTCCCTACACTGCTCCCCGAGCGACGTACATAATGGCAGCCCACTGCTCCTAACACTAGGATGGGTCAAATGCAAAATGTAAATGTCCCGTCTGTGGGACGATTAAGGGTATATATAATCATTTTCCAGAGAAAATCCTTTGGTCTTTCATTATAAGTGAAGCATCGGAATTTGACCCACTAGCTCACATTTATTACATTTAACATATATTTATTTTCATCATTTATTGAAGCAAAGTTACACTGAGCCTGTTATTTATAATAATGAAACAGGTTTTGACTAGCTGTAGAGCTTTGAACCTTCTGTTCGACTATGCCACATCACTCCATGTTAGTCCACATTTTCCTAACATTTTTGTATTGTCATTTTCCTGTCAATGGATACAAAAATTCTCCCTCAAGTAGCTTAAAGAAAGACAGCAGCTCAATATTGCAGGGTTATACGGCCTACATTGCTGTTTTTACAGATTGTGAAAGTACCCTCCCTCCAAGCACACAATATTACTTCTGCTCAGATATCCTGATGTGAAAACAAAAACAGATTGAGGTGATGTGATCACAGTGAGTGGCTCAGCTTAGAGCAAAATGTACATGTAACAGTTTAGAGATTCTAATATGGAATTAAGTGCTGATGGACTGCCAAAACACTTGTTTACTTCTATATAAATTATACAAATTAGGAATTATGGTGTCAAACTGTGTGTCAAGCTGCCTTCTCATGATCAACGGTACAACTGTGAGCGGCGTCAATTTGGAAACCAAGACGTTTAATTTACAAGCGGTTCCTGACATCGAACCAGGCCGAAGCCCTGTTGGGCATCGTGGAATTGATGCTGAGCGCTTGGCTCAGAGTTCAAACTATTTGAACTTTGACCTTGATAGCCGTTGACCTTGATAGCCGTTGACCTTGATAGCCGTTGACTTTGATAGCCATTGGCCTTTCAAGGCAAAACCAATGTATGAAGTGGTTGAGCTGGCAAGGGAAGTAACCATAGAAAGAAAACTAACTAGCTGTTTTTACCACAAGGCTCTGTATGCGTGAGAATGTTTTGCATTGGGTCAATCCAATATGGAATGTAATGCTGCATTTCTCCTCAATGGTAGAGCTTGAATCAACTTTTTTCGGATGTCCATTAAGAAATATTGAGGAGAGTACCTGGAACTTTTTTAATTCTTCCAAAGCCAAGGTTCCAAGCTAGCTGAGATGGAAATCAAATAAAATAATAAAACCCTGTAAACAAATCTTGCAAAAACTGTGGATTATGAGTCGCTTTGAGTAGAGCCCACTCTACAGAATTTAATCTGGTATGTTTCATGAGACTCTTTTATGAAACTACATTAACTGGCTATTCCTTTGTACATAGGTGAAGCCCGTGTAGCTGATTTGTTATTAATATAGTCCTACTAATTAATATAATTACATTAAATTGAATTAATAGTCATTTGTATTCATATTAATTAGTCTTAATAGCTATTGTAATGCCTTTTGTATGATTGTATCAATATAAATAGTTATATTAATATTATTAATCATTAATGATTGTATAACCAACACTGATCCCCAACACTATAGTGACAGAACTGTAGACTGACTGCTTTTTATGTTAAACAGTATAATACTCTTTTGTTCTATTGTTTATTGAAACTGTGGCAAATGTTTAAAGAAGACAAAAATGTCTATAAAATTCGATGTGATATGCATTTTTTGTGAAACTGCCAATCTTATCTGATCACACGGTGCTGAAGAACTACAGACCCAATTCAAAGCTCACTATTTGAGTAAAGGTCCTTGAAAGGCTGCTGCAGCAGGACGACATGCAGGAGGGCATGCAGTTGATCTTCATTGATCTCCCCTCCGGTATGGTTTTAGGAAGCTGTCAGTATTGTGCTGTCCTTCTATTGAATCTGTTTGCCTTGTACTCTGCACTCCTTATTCAGCTGCCAGCACAAACCTTTGGACTGTATATCTTCAGTTATAATTCCATCCTTGGTGTGCTGACCAATTATTTATTCACTGACATGAACAATGCTTCACCACCAATTCAGACTGAATCTCCTTTGTTAAAAAGGCCTTCTCCTTCTCTGCTGCTTGAACCTTGAACATACAATTGTGAACTTGTTCTAATAACTCGGGTAAGAGCGTCTGCTGGGGTCGCTCTTGTTCTTGTTCCTACTTTTTTAGCTATAGAGCTTTGGCAATTGAGCACAAATCCTGTCATCATGTGTTTCACTCTGTCTGTAGTACTGCTGTTGAAACTTGAACAAGTCTCTCTTGAGAATGAAACAGTGTAAGTCAATGAGACTGCATGCATATAAAACCGTGGGTAAAGAAGTAGAACATTATTAAAGGTCAGTCAGACTTGAATCAAATAAATAAATCCTTCTATTATTTGCCTCTAAAGATATAAATGTTGCTTTGGCAAAACGTTTTCTACATAGTTTGACTATTTCATTGATCAGCTCTCTTTTAAAAGTTCATATCGTTCAAAAAAATGAATTCATTTGATTCACATGCAAGTATTACATGTTGAAACACCAGTGACTTACCGGAGGTTTAATGGTTACACATTTGTGTTGTCATCCAAATCACACCATTTTCCAAAAATATCAAACTGTGCTTTAATTTTATGTTATTTATTCAGAATATTTAGTTTGATGGAATTTGGCAACTATATTAGTGTTCCACTCAGTTCAAACATCTTTAGCTTCAACCAATAGTTCAGCAGAAAGCAGAAACACACTGTTAGACACTAGGGGTGTAACGGTATCCGTATTCGTACCGTAGCCTACCGCCACGGTTCGGACGTCACGGTTCGGTGCATGCAGTCACACGACGAATACGCCTTTTTTTTACGAAAAAAGTCTGTCATTCAGGGCAGTATCCACTACACCATTAGGGATGCTCCGATCGATCGGTCACCGATCGAGATCGGCCGATACTCATTCTCTACCGATCGATCGGTGCTCTCTAAACATGCCGATCGCGAGAGCCGATCGCATGACGTAAAATACACGACACTTTTCTCTGTGCGCGGCAAAACAAGCTCGCCAAAATGGCTTCACCGGTCTGGCAGTATTTTAAGGTGTCCGAAAAAGACAGTAAAATAGCGCTATGCAACGTAAAGCAGAAATCATGCTGCTCCGCCCGCTGTGACGGACCGGTGAGCTGAGCGAAACACACAAGAGTTAGACCTAACACACTTAGCTATTTGATCTACCTCTGGAACAAGCTAAACTAGTTATAAATATATTTATTCTTCACTGTCGGGTCACTCATTACTGGATCAGTGAGCTGCATGAGATACTGACAGGCTGTCAGGAGAGGGAGAGAGGGGGAGAGAGAGAGGGAGAGAGAGAGAGAGAGAGAGGGGGAGAGAGGAAAAGAGAGGCTTCCGCTAATTTCTCCTGTGTTATTAGAATGTAAACTTGAATAATGTACATCATTTGAATGTAATAATTAAGTTGATGTTGTTTGGAAGCTCCAGTGAATGAGCCCCATTAACTGAGTTTTAAACATCACTTTAAATGGAAGATTTAAAGTGATGTTTAAATCTTCCATTTAGGCCCCGCCCACTCGATCGGATCGGCGATCGGTATCGGCCGATACTGATTCCGGCAATCAGCGATCGCCCCCAAAATTGGTGATCGGAGCATCCCTATAATCCAGGGGGCGGTATTGCACCTAAAAGCTGTTTGCCAGCCGCCCTTAAACAACAAGTAAAGAAGAAGAAGAAAACACAACAAAACGAACAAAATACAAGAAGAAGAAAAGTTAGTATTGGGAGTTCAGATAATAACCATAGACTGTATATATAAATGGACGTAGGGTCCGTGACGTCACCCATAGGATTCTGCAGAGTTGCCGTGAAGCCCTTAGTAGGCGGAGTCGGCCACTAACGGCTCGACAGTGACGTCAGAGTTCAACTCCCGCCTACTCCAGCCTGCTCCAAATAGAGGGCAAAGAGGCGGAGCCGAGGCAGGACCTCCTGCCACCGAGCTGGAAGCTCCAGAGCTAGCTGAAGCTACCAAGCTAAGCTAACATGCTCCCCATCTGCACGTTGCCGTCGCATTTTACGTTTCTAAGGTAAGCGGACATGAAACTATTCAGCAAAACTATAAATAATAATCTAAGTTATTGAGTTTTAGCATAATACTTCAGAATCTTAAAATCCCTTAACGTTTGTATGCAATTGTGCTAAATTCAACACTGGAATCAAGAAAATATTAATATGTTTGCATGACATTAGTTATTTATATTTTGATATCACTTAACTATACGTTTAATACATTTAAGTCAAGCTAAGGTACATGTGATGGTAGCTAGTTAGTGCTCTTACCTGTGAGGCCTCCTCCAAACAGCATAATAACCAGACTGTATCATTAAAACTAAGTACCAGTTCTAGATCCTTGACTTTAGACAAACAATTAAAAAGACAAAATGTATTTAAAGACCAATCTTTATTTGAAGGTGCCTCTTAACCTGAGATATTAGTTATACAGTAATAGTATTGACAATCTAAAAAAACTGAGCAACTCAACAGTCAACTTTATATTTCTTATTGTCTAAAGCATTTATTATTTTCATTTTCCCCCTCTCATATTCAGTGTGGACGGATTGAGACAGCGTGGTGTCCAGAGAGATGCAGAGACTTCAGGGAGAAACCTCCGTGTGATGGACGTCCTGTCTGTTGGTTTGGAGAGGACTGAGGGTCTTTCCTCAGCGAGGAGGACCAGGCCTGATGGAGGAGCCCATGCTGGGCAAAGCTGATACCAACTGCACAGGCCTAGTCGGTCACTTTATTTGACTAAATGTGTTTAATACATTTAATAGGTTTACACCTTCTGTCCATATGTGCTTTTTATTTAAAACACATTTTCAATAAATTGTATTTCAAACCGGAGAGACGTGATGTAAGGATTACATATTTATTGTTTACACGTCATATGAATGAAATGATTGCCACGATAATACAACAGGAGAATGTAATGGTGTTTGGCGATTAGGCCCCGGTTTGCAGGATAATCATTCAGGAGGGAAAGAACCGCTCCGATGAAATCCCCGGGGTCTAGACACTGGTGGTGATGAGTAGGTGAGACCGGTCTGAAGGAGGAAGGTTTAGCTTTGTCCTGAAGGAGACGGGAGGCGAGAGGGGTGGAGGCGGGTTGCGTGTGATCATCTGCAATGACAACTGACAGGGAGGAAGAGCAGGCATTTAAGGAATTTAGCATGTGCAGCGATTGGCTGCTGAGGGGTGACGCCCTTGTATTTAATGAGGGGGGAAGGGAGCCATAGAGTGACGTGTAAGTGACTCGTGTTAGGTCTTCCTTATTGAACTTGCGCTAAAGCTTTCATTTGTATTTGCATTCCTTTTGTCCATTATTCTTCCTGAAAATGTTAGATTACACATTCACATCTGACTGAAGATTGGCCCCATTTATTTGTGACGTTGCAAACTCTGCGGTAGCCTACAAGGCACAAGTGATGTGAAGCTCATAAAGCGAGGCAAATAGAAATAATCAGCTGATGGAGTGTAGATGTGGAAATAGCTGCATTCGATCAGCTGACTGTGTTTTACAATAAAAGTAGTTTCTTAGTGAATGTCCTGTACTGGTCTTAAAATCTCATAACATCAGCTTTTAATGTTCCTCTTGGATGTTCTTCTTGACCCTCAGAGAAAGAGAACATGTCCTGTCTTTCAGGCATGTCCTTTCCTAACAAAAATTACAGGAAACATAAAACATATTATTGCAGAACAAGTGTGTTATTTATGAAAGCAGTGTGTTTGTGTGTTTAGGGGCTGTAGATATAATTATTTTGTAATTGTAATGTTTTTTTTATTTCAACAGTGAGCTACAAAGACAATCAGATTATGAATGAACAGTATGAAGTTCATCAACATTGAAATATATGTTATTATCAAAATAATATGTAACTGTTATTAAAACGTAGTGCAACTGTAGAAGCTTGCTCTGTTGTCTCACTGAAAGAATAACTTTTACCACGTTTTTACAGACAATATTGAGAGATAAATAGTAGCAGTTATCACTATGTGTTAAATATCTTTGCCTTCAAGACATTAAATTAGAAAGCTGACAAAGTCATATTGCTAAATATCTAAATGTAACTTTTTGCATGGAAAAACCCCTCAACTTAACTGATGTGTAGGTGATCTAGTATTTAGTATTGTTTAATGGAATGTATATCAGTGTATTGAAGTCAATACTTCATTCATTCTTTGTACAGTATGAAAAAAAGAGTCTTTGTACCTGTGCTGAAGTTCACTGCTGTGAGGAGTCCAGTTCTGTCTCTCACTCTCTGGTCCAGCCTGTCATCACCTGGACACCTTAATAATAATAATAAATTACATTTTTTATTAGAGCGCTTTTACAGGTGCTCAAAGCGCTTTACATGTACACATTACACATATTAGACATGTAAGAGTCATTACTGCGGACATTACCCACAGGAGCAAATGCGGGCAAAGTGTCTTGCGGGATTCGAACTGGAGTTCACCAACGCCCCTTTATCTGATGACCAACGCTCTAACCACTGCGCCAAAACCGCCCCCAAGCAAACAGATATATATATATATATATATATATATATATATATATATATATATATATATATATATATATATATATATATATATATATATATATATATATATATATATATATGTAAAGTACCATGTGTACAAACAATATAACTGATTCTCTTCTGTTGAACATGTTGGATTGTGTATTGTCCGAGTCAGGGTCCTTTTTATTTTACTGTAACTTTGGAAGTTGTGTTACCAATGCTTACTGTTTATTTGATACCCATTTGGTAATGAAATTAATAAAAACAGCAAGGTTTGGGTTCGTTCTTCAGATGACTGTGACGTTAACGTGTAAGCTCAATAATGAACTCCAGCTCAACCAACCATATTGTAATATCTAAGTAATCATCTTGAAATATGACATTAATAATTGTAATATACACACATCTTATTGTGAGGTTGATTTCACATACACTACTTCGACATTAGCTTGTCTACATACTTGAGCATAGCCAATTTAAATTAACCTTAGATGCATACAGTTCTACCTACATAATAAAATATCTCTCTATGTTACAAGGATGACCTTGTTTTATCAACCTCAAACAGAAGCCCTTTGTTTTACAGTATTATCCCACTTAACACTTGTCTATTTCGTTGTAACCTTTATATACATAGTCTATGATTTTAACTTGGAGGCTACTATTATCATCGTTAGCACCGATGTAGCTACCACTCGCTTACACGCTAACCCAAGCCTTAACATTCATTAAGTAGCTGATTAAAATCATTAACACATAAATAAAGTACTCAAATTTCACTTTACGCAAAACCGCATTCATGCACCGTCTGTTTTAACCGCAGAGCGAGTCACAATATTCCGATATATAAGCATGAAGAACAAACAACTACGGCCGGCTACAAGTTGTGTTTCCTGGATGAGCTGAGCAGGCAGAGTCCCTGTAGCTAGCTTCATGGAGCAGCTAGCAGAGAGACAAGAAGCTAACAGCGGCAGGCACTTGACAGAGCTGTCACTCAATGTGACCACGCCCTAATTTATGCAAACATTAAGACCTAATATAAATAAAAGGGTCGCGTTAGAAAACAATTCACTCACAGATTCATAATTATGAAGGTGGAATCTAACTATATCGATAATAATATTTATTCCATCCAGGGGTAGAAACATGTTTTTTTCTGCTGTAAAATTGGGCATTTTAACATGGGGGTCTATGGAAATTTCTCCTTTCTGCAGCCATCGCCTA
>NW_022990181.1:0-185000 GCF_902827175.1 Gymnodraco acuticeps | reverse complement strand
CACTCGCAGAGAGCATTTTAAGAAGGAACTCCGTAATACGTGACGTCTTTCCAACTGTTTTACGAACTCCACAGCGCAACTCATCTCAGTGCAGTCAAAATGTCTGAAATGTTTTAATACTTTTTAGACATTTTTGAAGAAAGAACATGTGCGGTGAAATACCTCCAGTTTGACATTCCAAAGAGCAGTGGAAGGACGGTTGTCGGTCAGGAGATGAGGTGGTGATGATCCACAGTCTGAAGCAGGGGCGGACCGGCCATTGGGAATACCGGGAGTTTTCCCGGTGGGCCGGTGCTGTGTGTGGGCCTGAATCCTACCGGCCCACATTTGTAAGTGTTCCGGCCCAGCCCAGCCCAGTGGGGTGTGGCCCACTGGGCTGGGCTGGGCCGTTTTGATAGGCTACCTTTGTTCTATCTATCAGTTTCACTTTCACACATCAGACCCGTAGCGGCTGTCACTGCGCAGTGAACGATCAGGAGTGAGTGACTGAGAGACCTAGCTGGTAGTTGCTTACAGATGGATAAACAAGCTCCAAAGCATAAAGGCGTTTTTGTATAGTTTGTGTATACAGTATATACAGTATTGTAGCGAGCCCTGGGTTCAGAGGGAGGGGCTTGCATTGTCAGGGAGACAGGGTTCAGGGGGAGTGGCTGTACGGCTGTACCCGTAGGATAGAAAAGGGGGAAGTGACGTCTGACTCAGAGGTCGCGCGGCTGTGGAGAAGAACGTGTTGCCCACATTCTGTTACTGAGTTTAGGCTAGTTAGCTAGCAGGTTTATTGTTTTGGGTGCAGTCACTTTTGCCTCCACTTGCTGTTCAAATAAATGTTGAAAGAAAAAGTTAATCTGTTTACAGTTCTGTTTTATATGGGTGTTGAAGAAGAAGAAGAAGAATTGGGAGGGATGAAACCCTCTTTAATGGTCACACATGCAGAGCGCACAGCACACACAGTGAAATGTGTTCTCTGCTTTTAACCCATCCTAGTACCAGGAGTCTAGTACTAGGAGCAGTGGGCAGCTATTGTACAGCGCCCGCGGAGCAATGGGAGTGAGGGGGGAAGGGGGGTGTCCGGTGCCTTGCTCAAGGGCACCACGGCAGGGCAGGAGGTGAACTGGGACCTCTCCAAGTAGAAGTCCACACTCCAAATGTAGGTCTGGCCGGGGACTTGAACCGGCGACCCATTCGGCTCACAGTCCAAGCCCCCACTGACTGCCATAGATTTAGTCCCTAATTTTGCTCTCAAAGTGCACCAGATTGATGCATTTAACATTAACATTTAAAAAAAAAAGGGCAAGCTCATCCTCAATGTGGGTGACGCCACATGGAGGATGAGCTCCTCTAGGGGGGGTCCGGACCCCCCCTAGAGGAGGTGAGGTCCACCACCTGCCCATACACCCTGTCAAATGGTCTCACCCACATTGAGGATGCTTCCCACGCCCATGTTTTATTCCATGTGTCAAGTCAGGCAAATTGGGTGCAAATGTTATTGCATCAATGATCTGTTAACATTAAAATCACTAAATATATGCTGTAACTATTTTGCTCTAGGCAACTCAAGGGCTCAGGTAATGTGATGACTATATGAATAATGGTCCAAAATAACATCAAATGCATAGGGTTTTTTGTTAAGTAACATACTTTCGTCGCTGGCCGGCCGATACATGCCGCGCATTAAGTGGGCCTGTCTGTCAATTAATCCCCGGGCCACTTTTTCCCCCCAGTCCGCCCCTGCTCTGAAGACACAGAGGTGGAAAATAATGAAAGCTTCTGCTCACTGTATTGTCACGAGCATTTTGAAGTTAAAACTTCTCTTTACTATATACTTTCGTGTTCTCAAGAATGCCTATAAAAAAACATGTTCTAAATAAAAACTGACTCAATTTACAACTTGGAAAAACACCAGAAGAAATCATACAGAAAGCTTTGGAAACAAATTAGAAGGAATAACCTCATAAACTCTAAAAGGAAGTATTTCATTGTAAAGAAAACGTGTGCAATGGAAAAATAACTCTAAGATTAGATTAGATAGAACTTTCTTAATCCCGAAGGAAATTATTTTTGCCAGGTTGCTCCAAAATTACAATACAGATAATACTATACATCTTAATAAAAGTATGCAATATACAATATACAATAGCTCAATATACAAGTTTTAGAGTAACGTATTACAGTGCCCCAGTATAAAATAGGTAGGAGCCTGTGACAGTGACAAGTCATATTGCACATTCAAGTAAAATACTACATTTCAAATACTAAAAACGTCCATCCATCCATCCATCCATCTTCTCCCGCTTATCCGTGGTCGGGTCGCGGGGGTAGCAGTTCCAGCAGAGAGCCCCAAACTTTCTTTTCCCTGGCGACATCAACCAGCTCTGACTGGGGGATCCAAGGCGCTCCCAGGCCAGCGAAGAGATATAATCCCTCCACCTGGTCCTAGGTCTACCCCTTGGTCTCTTCCCAGCTGGACGTGCCTGGAACACCTCCCTAGGGAGGCGCCCAGGTGGCATCCTAACTAGGTGCCCGAACCACCTCAACTGGCTCCTTTCGACGCGAAGGAGGAGCGGCTCAGCTCCGAGGCCCTCCCTGATGACCGAACTTCTCACCTTATCCCTAAGGGAGACACCAGCCACCCTGCGGAGAAAACCCATCTCGGCCGCTTGTATCCGCGATCTCGTTCTTTCGGTCATGACCCATCCTTCATGACCATAGGTGAGGGTAGGAACGAAAATGGCCCGGTAGACAGAGAGCTTTGCCTTCTGGCTCAGCTCCCTTTTCGTCACAACGGTGCAGTAAAGCGACTGCAGTACCGCCCCAGCTGCTCCGATAATACTAAAAACGTATTAAATAAAATTAGGACAAATATTAAATTAAAACTGCAAATGTTACAAGATTATGACATTAACCTAATATTGCACATGATGTTATAATTTAACAATCCTTCCTGCAGAAGGAGGAGGAGTTATAAAGTGTGATGGCCGCAGGAAGAAAATACCTCCTTTGGTGCTCCTTGGTGCAGTCTACTAGGTGCTCTGATAGGCCTCCAGAGTGGCATGCATGGGGTACGAGTTATTGTCCAGGATGCTGAGTAGTTTCCTCAGCATCCTCCTCTCTGACACCTCTAGCAAAGGCTCAAGCTCTACTCCCAGGACCGAACCAGCTTTCCTTCTTATTGAGCCTATTGGCGTCAGCTGCCTTCAGCCTGCACACTACCGCGTACAATATGACGCTTGCTACCACCGAGTCATAGAACATCCGCAGCATGGTTCTGCAGACATTGAAAGATCTGAGTCTCCTTAGAAAATATAAACGACTCTGATATAATCAGACTCAGATGGATAGTTGGATAGGTTGAACGTAACGGCCCGTCCACACGGCGGCATGCGCTGAAGCTTCAACACTTCTGCCCATTCACTTTGAATGGGGTGACGTCACGCTTCGCCAAACTGCATTGTGGGAGCGTTGCTTCGCTTTGCTCGCGTTGCTCGCTTCAAAAGTTGAGCAATGTTCTACTTTTCAAGCTGCGACGGAAGCGTCAGCCAATCAAATCATATGCCAGTACAAGCTCTAGCCAATCAAACCGCGTGCTTGTGTGTCCGGGGTGGGAGATTATGTGATTGGTTGTTGGTCGAGCTTCAGACACGCCCGCCGGCAAGCTTCAACGCACGCCGCCGTGTGGACGCTGTGTAAGAGTGAAGAGGTGAGATTTTAGGGCTTTTTTGAAGAATGCAAGTGTTGGCCTTGATGATGTGACTGGGGGGGGGTCCTCTGTGGCTCCAGGTCCGGAGCTTGGTCCTGATGGGCTGCAGAGGGTTAGCATCAGATTACGGTGGGGGTGTGCTGTTGGACGAGGTCACAGAAGTCCGGAGGGCGGTGTTGTTGATTGTACAGTGAGTGATATCGATGCAGTATGTGGCAGCCAGTGGATGAGGTGGAAGAAAGGCGTCGGGTGGAGGTGAGCATGCGGGAAGCAGAGTTTTGGACATATTGCAGGATGTTGCAGGTAGAGGATGTTGTTGCAGTAATCCAGTCTGGATGTAATTAATGTGTTTGAGTGTTTGAGCGGCAGTGAAGGAGAGGGAGGGTCCGGTACGGGCACAACATTTTTTTTTATGATTTGTGGATGTTTATTTTATGTTTCTTAACTGCAATTCATTTTGTAGTGTATGCCTATGCCTTGCAAGCATACACTTTCTTATAATGCAAATTATAATAACTTATTAGTTTTCCAACACAATCAAACATCATAGGACAACATTGAGATAGATAATACAAAAATGTAAATGTAGATCATTTCAAATGTGTTCATACTTCAAGAAAAGTATTTGAACCACACATTGGGAGTAGAAGTGTTCATGATATTTGTCCTGCATTATTATTGATGTGACACATGAGCACGTGTTTAGATGTTGGTTGTTCAGGTGTCTCTCTGGGTGCCGTGCCCCTGCTGGTGGTAACACTAGACGTTCATATACTGCAGGGAGGATACAGACGAGCTGGGAGGCCCGTCCGGAGATGATTCTCACCTGACAGTCCTGGTAGTCAGCTTTAACAATCTTGTGCTTGCAGCTTTTTGAAAGCAGATTTTTGCAGGTTTCCAGTGACAGCACATATCACACTGCTCACTACTGAAATGTATTCCAACGTGACAACACTTGTCAATGAAGCTGAGAACATCCGAGAGAGTTTGACATCTCTTAGGAATATTTAATATTTTTGCCTATTACACAAAAAGTAAAGTAGGTTTATATTTTTTTATATTTTAGCAACACCCTTCTCACATGTCTTCATTGAGTTTGGAAAGGATTTGAAACAGTACAATTGTGATTTTCTACCGCTGTGTTGCAGCACTGATGATCTTGTTCATTTAGGACAGTTTCATTTGGTCATGCGTGGGAGAGGCTGCGGTGACAAGACAAACGAGCGAGGATAAATATGTGAAAAGTAAAAATGCAGACTCTGAGCTGGGTCCTGGACTACATTCTAACCCAGATAAGGAGCCGAGTGGTGACAAATTGAGATATTGTCATTCAATTGTGATTATTTACGCTGTTTTAGGCTACACTGAAAAAATGGGAACCTTGACTTTAATTAAATGTAGTATGTCAACACATTTTAACTGTATTAGCTAAGTTGTAAGCAATAATATTAAGTTTAAATAGCACTATTAGGTTAAATTGTTACACTATGTGAAATAAATCAACGTTTCACTTACTTCGGAGTACAATCTGTCATTTTGTAACTTTTTTGGTTGTTGCTGCCTGTGCCTCAGGATTCTTTTGATTTCAAAATGTACCGTGGCTCAAACAAGTTAAAAAGCACGGCAGCAGACACTTCTTCACAGCAGAGCTTCAACATGGTGAGGAGGACAATGTTTTCTTTTCACAACTTACACCAAGGGCGGACTGGGAGGAAAAAGTGGCCTGGGGATTAATTGACAGACAGGCCCACTTAATGCGCGGCATGTATCGGCCGGCCGGCGACGAAAGTATGTTACTTAACAAAAAACCCTATGCATTTGATGTTATTTTGGACCATTATTCATATAGTCATCACATTACCTGAGCCCTTGAGTTGCCTAGAGCAAAATAGTTACAGCATATATTTAGTGATTTTAATGTTAACAGATCATTGATGCAATAACATTTGGACCCAATTTGCCTGACTTGACACATGGAATAAAACATGGGCGTAGGAAGCATCCTCAATGTGGGTGAGACCATTTAACAGGGGGTGTGGGCAGGTGGTGGACCTCACCTCCTCTAGGGGGGTCCGGGGGCATGCTCCCCCGGGAAGATTTGTTTTTAAATGTTGAAGTTAAATGCATCAATCTGGTGCACTTTGAGAGCAAAATTAGGGACTAAATCTATGGCAGTCAGTAGAGGCTTGGACTGTGAGCCGTAGGGTCGCTGGTTCAAGTCCCCGACCAGACCTATTTGGAGTGTGGACTTCTACTTGGAGAGGTCCCAGTTCACCTCCTGCCCTGCCGTGGTGCCCTTGAGCAAGGCACCGGACATCCCCCTTCCCCCCTCACTCCCATTGCTCCCCGGGCGCTGTACAATAGCTGCCCACTGCTCCTAGTACTAGACTCCTGGTACTAGGATGGGTTAAAAGCAGAGAACACATTTCACTGTGTGTGCTGTGTGCTCTGCATGTGAGACCATTAAAGAGGGTTTCATCCTCCAATTCTTCTCTTCTGAGGCTTATTCGTTGAGGCTGTTCTGGAGAGGAGAGGAGCGAGGAGAGGAGGAGGCGGAGTATGTGCGGTGAGGAGGATTAGTAGTAGGAGGAGGGGATTATCAGTGTCTTCTATCTTCTTCTTCTTCTTCTTCTTCTTCTTCTTCTTCTTCTTCTTCTTCTTCTTCTTCTTCTTCTCTTCAACACACTCTCACTCCCTAAGCGTCCAGGAGCGACGTTTAGTCAGTGTCCGTGGCGTCCAGTTGTGACGCTCCTAGGCTCCTTCAGCGTCATAAAGGGACGCAAATAGCTTTCAACTGATTGCAATGTATTCCCATCTGCGGCGGGATTTGACGCTCATGGAAGCACGGCATTCGTTTGTGTCGGCTGCCCTTAAAGGCAATGTGAGCGTCCATTCCCATTGGATAACGGAGAATTGTACACCCGGAAGTAAGTATTCCTCTTACTGTCGATTGATTTTACAGTGATATCTGCACTACTCATCGACTAAAAAACACCAGATTATCCTTGTTAATTACATAACATTGATTGGTTTAAATTGTGTGCAATGCTTTTGTATTTTTCCCCTTCGATTCGGAGAAACAAATATTTTTTCTGAGTAAAGGATGGCAGAAAACACTACACTACCCAGAATCCCCAGCTATCGTTTGGACTACACCATGTGCTCTGTTTGACAAACCCTGTGATAGTCCTCAAGCTCTGTGATTGGAGAGTGTGCTCCGAGGGTTACGCCGATTCTCGAACAGCACTTGAAATGGGATGGAACCACGTCAGACTGTCCAAAACTGGATTTGAACGGGTCCACCGCGTCCCCCCCTCCCCCACCCCGTCCCCAGAACTACACATGCTGGCTATTCTGTTTCGCAACATGTTCTCTATCTATGGCACGTCTCTACTGGGAGTTGTAGTTTTAAAAGACGTTTTCGTATTTCCCATAATAAGAAGTTGCCAGTATTAAACTGTGTACATCCCTGGAGGTTTAGGGGATAGGAAACACTCACATTTAAAACATATAATTAATAAATGGGTGAAAATTGCTTGTGCCCATATTGGGCAGCATTAATATATATATACACACATGCCAGCTAAGGTCAGAAGAGCTTTATTTAACAGCTGGTCTTATGTTTTTGACCCCTCCTGTTGTTAATAGATAACATTACATTACATTACATTAATTGATAAGCCTGAAACATGCACTTGTCAAGGTTCAGAGGCAAATTTTGCAAATATGGCAGTAGCCATCGATCAGCTTAAGATAAGATATACTTTATTGATCCCAGGTTGGAAACATTTGCGTTACATCAGCATGTGTTACAGTTGTACATATGCAGTGGTGTTTATTTGTAAATCATTTAGTATAATCACACAAATTCTGTGTTTTATATTTAACAATTCTGTGTTCTTTATGTATTGATTGTTCAATACCTGACAAGGGCGGAGATGAAATATCTACATATATCTTATAAGAGTATAATACATGATGTATAATATAAGTTAAAATAAGTGCTTCAACATAGTTAACATTGCTGGAGGTATGCACAAATATTGATAGATGTCTTGTAATGCACTATTGAGGAACCTGCGACCCAAGTTTTTCATTCAATGCAGAACTACACCATAGTTGTGTAGGCCTATATGATATGTCAATAAACCTTAGAAAATCTTGAAATCTTGAAAGGGATGTGCAAAATAGTCATTATATACAGTCTTTAGTGAACTATTAGTAGAGAATAACGAGTAATGAATATACTTTATAGGGATCCTATTCATATCTAATAATAAAAATAATGAAATTCAATAACGTGCTTTAACCACTAGGTGTCCCTTTATATCACCTGTGCACCTTTATGGTGTAAATACAGCCTATCTACCAATTGGATCAAATATAAAAGTCAGCCGAATTAGTGTTGATACTGCAAGGAGACGTATTGTGTGAAAATAAATGTAAGATGTTGTTTAATTGCTGATATATTTATGACCCACGTCACGTTTTCAGTTCCTCATGTTTGTCTAGAAGTCTTCTCATCAGGGCTCTATAAATAGAGAACTACGGCAGATATGTAATATTTAATGCAGCCGAACCGTGTATTACAATGCCGTAATGTGATGACTTTCAAAGAGAAAAGCAAGCACACTCGGAATAAAGTATTATTTTATTTTTTTTAAATGTTTTCGGTCTGTTTCCGGTATTTGTTAATGACGATGTGATGTGAGATGTGAGACTGGAATTGCACAGGGGAAAATAACGTATCTTTAGATGCGGATTGTGTTAAACTAATACGTTTGCGCTGTGGACCAACACTATACATTGACGGGGAAGGGGGTAGCAATAAAGATAACACCATTAAACAGTTACACAACATAACAGAAATAATATCGATAGCAGCGTCCCTAGCAACCACCTTGGTAACAATGAAAACGTCGCAATTTCCTGAAGTAATCTTCGTAATAATTAGCAAACTAAAGATCATGTACATCCACTGCACACATAATCTGAAATAACAACTCATATTTCTCGCATCAAATGACATCAAAACGCATTTTAATGGCCAAACTAACTTTAAAATAGGCATTTTCCACCGAGAATAAAACGAAGTTCGGCCATGTTTTCTTTTTCTGCAGGGAGAAATTTGAACATCACGTGACATAGACGCCAGCCATTGGAATGAATGGTGAAAAAAAAACGGGTTTGTCAAACAGAGCACATGGTGTAGTCCAAACGATAGCTGGGGATTCTGGGTAGTGTAGTGTCTTCTGCCATCCTTTACTCCGAAAAAATATTTGTTTCTCCGAATCGAAGGGGGAAAATACAAAAGCATTGCACACAATTTAAACCAATCAATGTTGTGTAATTAACAAGGATAATCTGGTGTTTTTTAGTCGATGAATAGTGCAGATATCACTGTGAAATAAATCGACAGTAAGGGGAATACTTACTTCCGGGTGTACAATTCTCCATTATCCAATGGGAATGGACGCTCACATTGCCTTTAAGGGCAGCCGACACAAACGAATGCCGTGCTTCCATGAGCGTCAAATCCCGCCGCAGATGGGAATACATTGCAATCAGTTGAAAGCTATTTGCGTCCCTTTATGACGCTGAAGGAGCCTAGGAGCGTCACAACTGGACGCCACGGACACTGACCAAACGTCACTCCTGGACGCTTAGGGAGTGAGAGTGTGTTGTCAACACCCATATAAAACAGAACTATAAACAGATTAACTTTTTCTTTCAACATTTATTTGAACAGCAAGTGGAGGCAAAAGTGACTGCACCCAAAACAATAAACCTGCTAGCTAACTAGCCTAAACTCAGTAACAGAATGTGGGCAACACGTTCTTCTCCACAGCCGCGCGACCTCTGAGTCAGACGTCACTTCCCCCTTTTCTATCCTACGGGTACAGCCGTACAGCCACTCCCCCTGAACCCTGTTGTAACAACATAATACACTTTTTGGGGATGCAGCTTGGGATGTGAGGACATGGCTTAGAAAGGGCGTGTCGCCTTCTGTCCTGCCAGTGTTGGCAGGACATTAATTAAAATGTCTAACTCGGACTTCATTTTAAGGACATTTCGGCCAGGGGTGTAGAGCTATATTTGTTTAAGCACCGGATTGGCAAAACAGGAGAGTGTGTGCACCAGTCTGCCTTGATCTATGTATTCATGTCTGTGACTCTCACAGTATCTGCTGCCCGCAGCTGTTTTATAGAAGGAACACCTCCTTCACTTCATGAAATCTCTGCAGCACCAGGAGGCAGCGGGAGGGTTAACTCAGCCTCTGAGAAGAGGAGCGTGCAGTGCCTTTCACGCACCGCCTTTCACGCACCGCCTTCATTGTGTTTACCTTCAGAATTATCATTAGAAAGGCTAAAGAGCGGTGTGGCTGATGTGTTTTAACCACATACACACCTCTACACACACACACACACACACACGATTTAAACGCAGACTTTTGTTCCTCCATGTTACGTTGTTATTGTTTCACTGAGCGGACCCGCACATTTTTTTCAAACGCTCCCCTTTTAGGTCCATCTGCGCGGTTTTGTGCGCTGTGATGATTCGGCTGTACCTTTAGTAATGAATATTACATGTTGTGAGGAAATCTTTCCACCAATAATTCCAATAAGTAATCCAAAATGTATTCACTTCAGGTTTACGAAAGTAACTGTAATCAGATTACTCGTTTTTCAAATGTAACGCGAGCTGAATACAGTTACTTGAATTTTGTATTCTGATTACGTAACGCCGTTACATGTATTTCGTTACAACCCAACCCTGGCCACACCCCACTGGGCTGTGCTGGGTCGGAACACTTACAAATGTGGGCCGGTAGGATTTAGGTAAGCAAAAAAAAAAAAGGAAGTGGCCGGAACACTTACAAATGTGGGACGGTAGGATTTAGGCAAAAAAAAAGAATTATTATTATTTTTTTAATAAACTTTTATTATTTGTTTGCCCTCCGGCCCACACACAGCACCGGCCCACCGGGGAAACTCCCGGTATTCCCAATGGCCAGTCCGCCCCTGAACACCGTCATACAGTGAAAATAATATTCATTTGCCACAGCAAATACATTTTTTATCTACATAATAAGAAAGCATTCAAAAGATCGTAAAGAAAGAAAGATCATTGTCACACTGAACAGAGACCCTCACAGGACCCTGAGGCCTGCGTAGAGTGCACTCACTACAGCTCACACTGCCTGAGTGTTGTGTTTGTAAAATACTGCAGAAGAGCAGCTGGTGTTTCTGTTCACAGTGCAAACAAGCTAATATTGTTTTAATAAAGATGTCAGTCAGGAGTGATTGCAGCTGCGATGTGACTCCATGCTGCCCCCAGCGTGGGTTCACTCCTCAGCAGGACCCCGCTGGTGAAGAATGAGCCCGCAGCTCAACACACTTCACTTCTTAACATCACTTCCTCACAAAATTAAAAATCAGCTGCCATAATACTGAAAATGTGGTCGACATATTTTCTTAAAAAACTACCATAGGAAAATCTAATGACTGAATATACAAGTTACGCAAGTAAGGACATCATCATGCTTAGTAACTGTGATGTTATTTATTACTAACAGGTTACATTACTGTGTCACAGACAAATGTAATCTGATTACAATAAAGCATTACTTTGTAGCACGTTACCCCCAACACTGCACCATACACCCCATCATGTATCAGATGGCTTTACTGCGCAGTGTGTCTGCACTCTTAGAGGAATATTTTGTTCTCAAGGTCAGCCATGTTAAACACAAGGGAGATAAAAAGTGTCGACTCATCAGTGTGGAGCAGCGGGAACACAAAGCCCCTGATGTAGGCCGTTGGCTTTTTGTAAACAGATGTTTTGATTAAAATTCATGAATAAAAAACAACAAACAAAGCAACAAGGAGCTTTGAACAGCCCAGCAGCAAAGCCCCCTCTCCCCCACCTCCAGTATCCTAAGCCCCACCAAATACAATAGACCTGATCCAGAGGCATTTTGTTATCTTTGTGCTGTGTGGTTGGACAACATCGCTCGCAGCAATGTTATTATGTATTTATGTGTGTTTGTGGGTATCAGTTTTTCTTATTCAAAAGAAGACCTTAAAGGTGGGGTAGGGTTTCAGAAACCGGCTCGAGATACACTTTTTGTTATATTCCATGGCATGCTCTTAACATCCCGATAGCAATGGATATCTGAAGTGCTTTGACAAAAAATCCATAAAAAATGTCATCTGTGGAAGCCGTGGTACTGTAAAAAGTACATCCAATCCGTTTAGCCGGCCCGGATAAACGGATTGGATTGCCGCCCTGTCTGTCAGCCTTCCATCTCGTGCACGCACAAATGTATCTCGTGCCCTCATTGGGCGTGCCGTCATTGGGCGTGCATTGCAGCAGTACTTCAATGACTCGCCAGCAACAGGCGGCCACTTTCACCAGTCTGCTGACGTCATGTGCGCGTTCATGTGTGTTGGAGGAGGTGCTCTGTAAGGAAGGGGCGGATTCTTTTCGGCTGTGTACTTTCAAATTTGAGTGCACTCGAGCCGGTTTCTGAAACGTACCTACCCCATAGGGTTGCCAACTTCCAGAAATGGAAAAACGGGACACATGCATGTGTCCCGTTCGCGCAAGATTTTCGGGTTTCTGGCGGATTTAGTTACGTTTTTTTGTTACTTTATTTCGGTTTTAGGGTTAGGTTAGGGTTATGTTATTTAATTATTTTGGGGGGAGCCAGCCCCTAGGGTTCGAAAATGTTTTTGGGGGTCAAACCCCCCAAAAACAGACACAAGTATTTTCTTTTTAGAAGGGCCAGGGCCCAGAACCACATCCTCTCTCTCTTCTCCTCTTTCATTATCACCTCCACCGGCAGCGCTCATTTTCCCGCACAACTGAACAGGCTGACATGCCACACACAAACAATGATGCCGCGCCCGCGAAAATCTCACACACACACACGTGCGAGCATTGTGCCTGCCCTGTCAACTGAGCGGTCCTAGCGCCCTTCGCATACAGCACACAAACACACAGGCACGCAGCCAGACACACTGCATTGCGCGCAAACAGAAACATATGTTTTATTTTTCCCTTTACCGGGAATCCGGGACAAACAATGTCCCGTACGGGACACACCCCTTTTGGCTCAAATACGGGACGTCCCGGCTAATACGGGACGTCCCGGCTAATACGGGACGGTTGGCAATCCTACTACCCCACCTTTAACCTAAAGTATTCTTTAATGTTTAAATAAAGCCTTATTAGTTTGTCTGTCTGTGTCTCCTATTAATATATAATAATAAAAATAATACATTTCAATAACGTGCTTTAACCACCAGGTGTCCCTTTCTATCAGCTTTGCACCGTTATGGTGTAAATATACCAACATACCGATTGGATCAAATATAAAAGTCAGCCGAATTAGTATTGATACTGCAAGGAGACTTATATTGTGAAGAGAAATTGAAGATTTTGCTTAATTGATATATTTATGATCCACGTCACATATTCAGTTTCGGCAGCAGTTCCTCATGTTTGTCTAGAAGTCTTCTCAGCAGGGCTCTATAAATAAAGAACTACGGCAGATATGTAATATTTAATGCAGCCGAACCGTGTATTACAATGCCGTTATGTGATGGCTTTCAAAGAGAAAAGCAAGCAAACTCGGAATAAAGTATTATTTTATTTAAAGGAGACCTATCATGCTATATTTAAATGATATAGTGTATGACCATACCTATATAAGGTATATTTATACATTTTATTTTTCAAAATACCAAACGTTTCGCTCATTTTTGCTCTATTCCAAGCCTGTCTTTGAAAATTCTGAGCAGCAGCTGACCACGCCCCCCTGCAGAAAAGCAGGGCATGAGCCGGTGAGAGTCACGTTACCATGCTTGCTGTGATTACGAGTGTGGAATAAACATGTCATCTCAGAGCAATGCATGTGTTCAAGCGTATTATCAATTTGATCCAGAGACTGACCCTGAAGCAGCGGAGGTTTTGGTGGAGGTGCAAAGATCTCAGTTGCAGCAGGACGTTTCTGAATGGTTAGTTGACAAGCTGTTGTCCCTATTTATTTTACTCTGTTACGATGATTGCTACTTATTCCGTTCATATTTTGGCTAATTAGCAAGAATACTATGTGTACAGTTTATAATTTAGAGCTTGTAACGCAAAAACAGCGATACATATATATATTTATAAAGGGAGACATTCATATTTTCAGCATATATACAATGACCTCATTGCGTTTATTAATAGTTTACAGCACTTTTCTTCCAACATCGTACGAACAGTACGGTACTTGGGTGGGTCAGTCTGACATGCAGAATCTATCATCACAGGTAATCTGCTGGTAGCATGTGAGGTGCTGGCCTGTAAAGAAGAAAACATAATCATCTCAATTTAGTATTCAGGATGAGAAAATACTATTTGGATAAATATCGTCTGAAATCCCAAAAGATGGGGGCTAAAACTCTCTATTTAGCAAAGCTCTTTGCTTAGCCTTTTTCAATCTGAGTTAGTTTTGAACCGTAACGTGCATGCTGTGTTTCTGACTCAATACAGATGATGTGTTGGAGAGGGGCTGAGCTCAGTAGACTGAGTGCTAGCCACTAATAGGCTACATGCACTAGGGTCTGAGACGTACTTCCGCCTTAGCCGTTATACTGCTCGGACGCTTCCGGGTTGCTTCTGGTCTGCGTAGCTGAGCGTCCACAAATGTTTTACTGTTTAAATCTGTGGTTTAAATATGAGTCGACGGAAGATTTTCAAAACGGAGCATTTGCAAAGACAAGTAAATAACTACTCCGAGCACTGCTGTGTCCCACTTTGTACGGCGTCAGCTAAATTCAACGGCGTCCTAAGTTTCCATGGCTTTCCGACCGAACTCGAGCTGCGAAGACAGTGGCTAGTTAAAATACGACGCGATAACTTTACAATCTCCTCTCACTCCAAGGTCTGCAGTCGTCACTTCGCTACGGATCAACTAATAGAGCCAAAAACCCTTGATGGACGTAGGAGGCTTGTGAAAGGTGCTGTCCCAACTCTGTTTGAGTGGAATCACTTCACTGCTCAAACACCGCGGGCTAGTGTTTGGGAGAGAAGGGAGCGGCCCACTGAACCAGTCTCTCGGGAGGAGCAGGAAGAGCACATCGATGTCCGTGACCATGATTACTGCTCAACCCCTGAACCAGCTTCACTGGACATGTCCTCTCAAGCTACAGAAGACAACTCCAAAAAAGTGGAGGATCTGCAGAAGCAACTGCAGGAGTTAAGAGTCCAGCGAGAGTTTTGCTTACAGCGGTTTGCTGGCTCCGACGACAACATCCGATTCTATACCAGGTAATGTTTTGGCTAAATTCTATCCAAGTTTTTGAGATGGGTTAGCTTATAAAGAATCCTGTTTACCTGCCGTTTGACTGCTGACTATTTGCATGCAGTGTTGGAATAAGTAGGCTACTCAACTTAACTGAAGTATAAGTACAAATACTATGGTTTGAAAATACTCCTGAACTGAACATGTAGAATCATAAATCATGTGTTTTCATAAGTAACTAGAAACTATGAAGGTTAACTAAATGTGGTGGGGTAAAACATACTAATACTAACAACATACTGATAATACTTTACTACAAGTGGAAATCTTCAAAACCTTACCAAAGTAAAAGTACATGTCAATATCCACTGCGTTTCCCCCAGTTGCACACTTAAGAATGAAGAGTAAAAGTAGTCATTCTGTGTAAAATGTTCCCTGTATGTTTTAGATTATTATTACTGCTGCTTTAATGTAGTTGTTACATGTTACTGCTGTATATTACTATACCTGCACCAAGTGCCTTCTTAATCAGTCTATTTGAATTATAATGTATTATAGCAAACAAGAGGAAAGCATTAGCCCATGTGTTACAGTTAACGAGTCAATTAATGACTGACGTGTGTCTTTTGTGTACAGATTCCCGAGCTATAACCACCTGATGGCCTTCTGGTTTTTGATTGAGCCTTCCATTTATAAAATGGTTCGTGTTACAAGAGCGATATCAGCTGCCAAGAGGAATGAATAAGTGGTTACACACGCACGTCCATCAACGGTAGGCTACGTTTCTTTTAACACACAATCTAAACACAAACTGAAGGGAAAATGTTTCTCCAACATTTCATTGCTTTCGTGTAGGCTAAAAGGCTATAGTACTCAATCCTTTTTGAATACATCAGAACTAAAACAACTTAATGTTTTTCCCATGGTGTGCTACACTCATGACATTAATATAGTACCCTTTTTTTTGTTTATCTTCCAGAGACAGCTGCTTCAGCCAATTGACGAGTTCTTCCTTTTTCTCTGCTTCCTGTCGGTGGGTTTGAAAGAGAGGGACCTTGCAAACCGCTTCAACGTACACCAGTCCACTGTGAGCCGCATCATTGCAACATGGACGAGTTTTCTTACAACTTTATTGGGGTCACAGTGCATCTGGCTTACACCTGCAGAAGTTCAAGCCCACCTCCCAGAGGCATTCAAAGATTTCCCAGACACACAGGTGATCCTGGATTGCACAGAGCTGAGGTGTCAAACACCATCCTCACTCCTCCTCCAAAGTGAAATGTATTCTACATACAAATCTCACTGCACCATGAAAGCCCTGGTTGGCATAGCCCCACATGGCGCAGTGACATTTGTTTCCAGTCTGTATGGTGGTTCTGTCAGCGACAAGGAGATTTTCAAACAATCTGGAATAGCTGCGTTGTTGACTGAAAACATGGCAGTGATGGTAGATAAGGGCTTCCTGATCAGCGATTGCTGCAAATGCAAGGTGTACTGCCCACCTTTTCTGTCAAAGCAGAAGCAAATGCCAGCCTATCAGGTGAGGGAGACACAGGCCATTGCCAGACTGAGGGTTCATGTGGAGCGTGTCATTAGGAGGATAAAAGAGACAAACTTTTTGATGGTGTCATCCTCCTGTCCCATGCCTACAACATCAACCAACTGTTTGCAGTAGCATGTATGCTGTCAAACTATCAGAACAAAGCACTGGTCAAGAAATGGGGTGAAATAAGACAAGATGATGACACCTGTGCAGGTAGCTGTGATTAAGCTGGGTGAGCACACCGTAATCCCGTGTTGCCTGACACACGCTAGTGTTTTGTTTGAATAAATGGTAAATAGCAAATTACAATGCGTTGATGATTTCTTACAAATGCAATGATTACTATTCATTACACAAATCACTTCACTTTATTGTCTTTTTAAATACAATTGTATATTTATTTACATATATGAAATGTGACAAACAATATATATCAAAAACAAAATATTGAAATCACATTTTGTTGTCATTCAGAACACATGATTGAGGGATTGCCTCCTAAAAACAATGACGGCTGAGCCAGGGTCTAGCAGCTAACTGCTTACAGAGTTAACAATGGCTACAGTGCCCACTACTTTTTTAATGACAAGTACTTCGGCATGTATGTGTAAACAAAAAAAAAGTCTACTTTTTCTCTGATTGCTCTTTGCACTTCTGGATCTGTATATATTCTTTGCACCAGGTAGTCCTCTTGTGCCCACACTACAAAATCACACCACTGCATCCCAGATACAAGAAGTTGACCCTGTACTTGCCAGTAATAGGCATGGCTTTTCTTGAGCTTAGGGGAGCCACATTCCATCTGCACATATTTGCAGTCGACATAATTTGGGACATTGGGACATTTGAATTCAACAAGGCCAAATTGGGGATATTCTGTTGGGTCAAAAACAACTCCATCAGGGGAGGCACCAAGCCAGGGCGTAGAGGGGTGAATGACAAGGCCACAAGGGGAGTAGTTCACGTTTGCCAGTCTACTGTATTCAGCTGCTACTGTGGGCTCCATCTCGGCACCTCTCCTCATTTCTGCAGTCTGCCTTGTACCTTTGAGTATTCGCTCTGCAAGAGAGTTAGCAGAGCTCTCACCTCTGACGTGACAAATCTCTCTAAACCTAGAGGCAGTAACCCTGGGTTTGCGGAGCAGATGCCACTCTGAGCTAGAGCTTTGCTCACGGGTAGCCTCCTCAATTTTGTGAGACATTTCCAAATCAACAGATAAGCTGTTCATATGTAGTTGCTCCTCTTCTGAGCACACCAGCGGTAAATCACATGGCAAGATCACATACCCCTCTATGGGCAAGTGGGGTGTTGGTGGTGTGTCAGTGTGAAGTGTGGTGTACCGAGACGTCAAAGCAGGCATCTGATAGGACAGAACACTGCCCTCCTGCACAATCCCGAAGGCACTTTCCACAAGGGGCTTGTCAGGTCTCATGTTCATTGTGGTCACAAGCGGCCTGTCTTCAATGCTGAATGCTGAGTATGCCTCCGTAACTCTGAACAGGCAGGGATCTGGTAATGGCCCCACCATGCCTCTGTAGAATCCACTCCTACAAAGAATGGCAAAGACAATATAGCACATTAATGTGACAATAAAGGTTAGGAATACAGCACCAGAATTATGAATTTTAAAAACACAGGAAACACAATTTTCCAGCTGAAATTACCTTACTCCAGTCTGCACCATCCTATTTGGTACAGGCTTGGTGAAGACCATGGAGTTGATGGGCCCTGGCTTCACACCCTTAAGGAAAAGACAATTACTGTTCGTTGAGTCACTTTAAAACAAAAACTCTGTGAAAGATTACAAGTATTTGAACCTCATTGAAATTACCATTGTTCGCGGCTTGTGCCATTGCTGTTCCGATTCAGTACAGCTATGCACAGGTGGCACAACTGGCATGTTCAGTTCAGTGTAGTGTGCTGTTTGGAACAGTAATGCTACTGTGTGATTGCACAAAACAGTTCCTGCAACACAGGAGCACTGGTTGTGCGTGAGCACCACTGGTGATGAATCACGAAGCGTTATCTAAAAAAGAGAGAAGAAATACTAGTGATTAGTAACCTCACTTGTTACTATGAGCCAGGAGGTTATTATGAGTAGAATTATTGGTTATTTTTACTGACCCATTATCCTAGAAGAAGCATGTATTCCTGAATGCTTAGTGTTACCCTCTTACCCTACAATACCACAATGAACTTTCTTTGGAAACTAAGATGCCTTGAAAATTATATTAAAGCAGTTTTGACTATATATTTGAACCCCCAAACTTACACATCCATAATCAATGTAATAATATCTGACCAATCAGCTGTGATAAAGCAGGGAGAAGTAGGACACTGTTGAGATTCCCTTAAGGTAAACTAATGTTTAACTGAACTGAAACTCAATAAACAGGGGGGAACAGTGTCAATGCTGCCTGCCTACACTCAAACTGTGTGCTGTCTCGCTCTTCCGCATTGACCTGTAGCACAAGGCTCTCACGCTGACCTGCCCTGTCAGCCTGTCTTTATTGGACACTGAATGAAGAAAAACAGAGCAACAGCATTAGATCTATACTCACGTCAAAACATCTATGGCAACATTGCTTTACAAAAGCTGATACCATTATGCAGTGTGGCTAACAACAAGACAACCTTGGCTAGGCTATAAGGCTATTAAACGATAGTATTTGTTAGCAAAATGGCTAATGTTTTAAAGAATTAACACCAGAAACAGTACATAGCGTTACCCAGAGCCCTATAGTAGTCTACTATAGTAGTAGTATAATAATAATAATAATAATAGTAGTAGTTATACTATAGGGCTCTGGCGTTACCTAGCTTTTGACAGCTAATGTTAGCGTAACCCGGAGCATAAGCTAGCTGGTTAGTACCGGTTACCTTCTTACCTTCATAGTTGTGTATATATGACGCAGCATATCATTTGATGCCTTTATCGAGTTTGCTGGCTGGGGCTTTAGTCGTCCGGCAAATCCGATGAACATCTGACATTTTTAATTTCGGAAGCTCTTGTAGGCAGCGGGTGTAGAAGGTCGTCATTTTCAAACAGGAAATGAATCGGCCGCTATGAGTAGAATGCGGAAGTGACTGTGCATGTTGCTAGAGGTAAGGCCTCGTCAACAACAACAGACCAACGGGGCTTTAGCTCCGTTTTAACTCGTGGTGTGTGTGTCCCCTCGCATACATACACACAGTGTTGTATCCTAACACACCCCCATTTATATTCATGTGCACAAACAAGTATACATACAAAAGCTTTTACATATAACGCTGCAAAAAACGGCATGTCTCATTAGCGTAGCTTAGCTTACAGATCGATGATATCTGATCGTTCTTAGAGACTACAATCACAAAAGCCTTTACATATAACGCGGCACTTACCTACAGAAGATTACGTTTGTTATTATAACTTACTCAATATGATTTTAGAGGATACAAAATACTAATAAATAGGAGAATAAATACTTGTGTTATCGGCTAGGGCGTGGCTTTACAGCCTTCACACAGATCGCCATTACGGCAGTAGGCCTATGTCTGAACATGTTAGCAAATGCCTGATAATTAAAATAAAAGACGAAGCAAACAAAGCGTACAAAATAAAATGTTACAAAAACATATAAACACCTAACCGATTACTATTTGGGTTTGAGGCGACATTGATACGGCGAAGCTACATGCTACATACTACAAGCTAGAGATAGCTTTATCAGGAAAAACACCGCTAAATAAAAACTTACAGCTTCAAAATTGGATGTGTCCTCACTGGCCTGGTCCCGGATGGTTGGTATTGATCCCGGGTTTAGCATTAATTTGGAGGCATATCCGTGTTGGACTTGAGAGAAGTTCATAAACATGTCCGTCGTAAAATGTTTGGAACACACAAACAGATATCTGCCGTGGTCTTCTGGCTCATGTCCCTTGAAAATGAAGTCTAGCCACAGATTATTTTCTTTTTCCACTGATGGCATTGCATGCATTCCCCTGTCCCGAGTCTTGCAGCCAACAACAGCACAATGTTTAACTCGCTTAGACATCCTGGCAAGAGCAGGCAAAAACACAGATGTGACTGGGGTTGATTTAGCCTGCCGATAGCCTATATGCGAATGAGAGGTTTGGCAATGCACGTGGCCGTGGCTCATTCCCCTGATAGGTGGATAGTTGACCAATAAGCGGAGCACGTCTTTGTGACGTAGAAAAGTGTTGAAATCTGGATCCATTTTTTTCAGATCCATTACAGCCCCTTTTTTAGAGATTTGGCTAAGGAGGAAAATAGAGAGGGTTGTGTTTTCTGACACTTGGTGAGTTCCCTGGAACACTGGGGACACATATTCATGTATAAAAGACGTACAAAGGTGCATTTTGCATGATAGGTCCCCTTTTAAAAAAAAATGTGTTTTCGAATTTCACATCAGCAGGAAGTCCGGTTAACTAAAATGTCCGTGCGGAACAATACCCCAACCCATAGATCCGTGGGTGAATAATGTCAATCACCACATTACACACATCCCTTCACATTTAAATTGTAATTTACATTAAAGTATTTCGTGAGGCCTTCTAAAATGTTTTTAAATATAATTAGGGTTGTAGTTTGTAAATTATTGCGTTGCCTGGCTGGCAACGCAATCGCACAACGGCATGTCCGTTAATTCCACAACCACACACATGGATTAACATCGATTTAATACATTAATGTAGCCTTTGTTTCTGCTAAAAGAGGTGTCGACCAGCTGGGGCAACAAGAAAATCGGCGAAATCGAGTGTGACTATTAAAAAATAAATAATTATTATATTAATATTGACAATAACAACCGACCGTCGGGGAGCGTTCTCATGGCGTCTATTAGCCTATCAACGCCATGGGAGGTCTATGAAGGTCTATGGACGCCCTGCCCGTTGAAAACTGACTCTCAAGGGGTACCCTGTCCGTAATAGGGGAGGGGCCCTGACCGACCGTCAACATGTGACGGGTTGGGAGTGAGAACGTGTTGGATATTTCAATGTTTGACATACCTTCCCTGGTAAATGACTAAATCCAGTTTGAATGTGTCTGACAATGATGGGAGTAGATGGGTAAAGTTGTCACAATAAAACACATGCTAAAAATAAATCAGTACAGTAGATCTTCAACAGACTGGCTGTTAAACTACCAGCTACATTTACAAGGATATCTATTCAGGGCTGTTGAGTTCATTCTGATTCTGAGCTGGCTCGTTCATGTTTGTTTTACTGGCATCAATTCCCTCCAACATGAGGCGGGGCAAGTTAAGCCACAATAATGTTTTGGGGAAGTCATTGCCCTTTGTGATAGATGCATTTTTTTCATTTTGATTGACAGTAGACATCCTGAAGTAAAGGTTGTTGTTGTTCATCAGAGCTCAATCAGAAGCTCATCACTGCCTGGGCAATATAAAGCCCAGACAGGAAGGGTCCGGAAAGAATATTCCTGTCTTTCACTTCTTCACCTCTCCAACAATCCCTCACTCTCTTTATCGACCTGACTCACAAGCAACCCCCTCTCAATATCAGCATTGCGTGATACTTGTTTGTCTCGATACACTCCCTTTATCACTGTCTATCTTTCTTTAACCCCTCTGTCGATCTCTATGCTCTCTTATCCCTTTGTTGAAGTAAGTGGCAGATTCCCACATGTCAGGCACAATGACTGATTATAGTAGAGGACATAGGTGGCTGTTCATCATATCAGCATCCCTTATTTTCAGTACACTCAGCAGCACTGAACTTCACTTCCTCCCTTTATATTCTTCTTTACATTGGTTTTGCATTCTTGTGCTTTTTGTTAACATTTTGAAAATATAAAGAGAATGTCTTCCACCTTGCTCACCCTTAATATCTTGTGTTTTAACACCATAAATCACTGTTGAATAAAAACCAGAACACAAATATTGTATTCTATACTATTTGGGAATCTGTCAAGCCAGTTTCTGGATCTGGTCTGAAGCCCCTTCTCTCTCCTGTGAAGACCCTCTTTCCTCTGCTGTTCCTCTGTACCTCCTGTTTCACTTCCTTCCTCTTTATGTCTCTACGCAGGGTTGACCTGTCAACATGTCTGTCTTTTGCCACTGCTCTGATGGATTCTCCAGCCTCTCCATCAGTGGCTCTCTCCATCTCCTCAGTCTTTCTCTTGGACTTTCTTAGCATGATGGCTTTTCTTCAATGTTTAAAACATAAAAATCAGTTGTGTAAAACTACATCGACATACATGTTATACTACAAAGACTTAACTTAACTTCAGTGCCTCATGGGGGGTTGAGTTGAACCACTGGCTCACTTTACCCCACAGCCCCTTTTTGGAAAGAACTTTCTATCGTAGTCCTTCATGCTAATCTTTAGCTAAATGATTCACGCGGTTTTACTCCTTGCTAAATAACCAACATGTATGAAACATATTTTCAGACCTGGATTTGCTTTGACAGAACAGTAAATACCTGACGTGTTGAACATTTACTTTGACAAGCCAAACATGGTTTATTGTGAAAGAAACACATTTACCACTTTACCATGTGCTTCTCTCCATCACAGCCAAATAATAGTGATGGGTGCCTCCTGGATTTATGCTCACATGAAAACAAATGTGCACAGTTACCTAGATAAGGAGGGGGAGGGGTCCACTTACCCACTGGCTCATCTCCCCTATAGTAAATATATCTAATATTTTGGATAAAGTTTACAACTAAATTAGTGTGAGTCATAACTTTGAAACGTTGCCTCTACCGTTGCATCACTTTTCCTTTGAGTCAGTGAGCGGACATCAGGACGGCATCACGTTGTGGTCAGAATTATGAATGATGTTAAAATTCTCAATTTACTTCCGCAGCGCCATAGGTAGTGTGGTAAGGAATGAACCAATGGAAACAAGAAGCAACTGAAATGTGATTCAAATATGAAGAAAAATTCAAATGTACTATTTTGGTATTTAGAAAATGATTAAATGATAGTGAGATAAATGAGAAAAATGCATTCAGATATGCAGACTGAACTGCTGTTACTGAGGCTCCTCTCCTGATGATCTGCAACCGAGGGGACGGCTGATGATCTCCTCGCTCCTCTGGATGGCTTTGGCATGTTTCTGCTCTTCTTTCAACATAGTGCAACAAGAGAAACCAGGTAGTAGTGTTTTTAGTAAACGATATCCTGAAATGTGTTTTAGGGTTTGTTTTCAAGGCTCTTACCTATCGTTAAAACACCGTTGAGCTTCAAACGATCGAAGAGGAGTCAACATGAGATTATACACACTGACAGGAAACTGGTTGATTAGACAGTTTGGTTGTTATCATGGGGAAAAATAATGATTGCATATCAGAGCCAATTTTGAAGCAGATAAGAAATGCTCCAAGATTTTGCTTTTCCGTCTGACTCCAAGCTAATGCCATTAGCTTGTCAAAAAAATGTATATAAAAAATACTATCACTACAAGAGAGTTGAGAGTGGGCACAGCTTAATAAATTACTAATAGCAGTTACAGTTACCAACAAGTAGGATCAAAAAAGAACGCTGAAAAGTTAAAAATAGTACAAATCTGAAATACAAGTCAACCTGTCATGCTAGCTAGCGACGAAACTAAGCCGGACACAAATATTCCTCACACCCCTTTCATGTTTGTCTTCAGTCTTTTTGACCCTAGTTGTCTTTCCATGCATTTCCTTTTTCTTTTAGCCAAACCTTGCCAATCTCTTGTCCTTGCCTGCCAGTGTCATCTTAAGTTTCCATTCTCCTGATTCTGCTTTGATACTGCACCAAATCATATTTAATTAGGTATGCAAGCACCTGTGTTTTCAAAGCCCCCCTGTCTACGTTTTCTCTGTTTTTTCAAAGCAGCAGTCTTACTGTATCAATATTGTTTCTAGATGATGGCAGGACAGCTGCGGATGCAAGGTGTCTAATTTTTTTTGCAACACTAATCTAATGCTAATGTAATGCTAATATGGCAGCAGGAGTGTGCCTGGAGGAAGTGAGGAGATGTGATGCTGTCATGGGTAAAAATAAAAGTGGCAGTTTGGATTTATGTTACTCATGCTTTTACTACGGTATTATTACATTAATATCCTTTACACGATCCAGAGTTTGTTCAGAATCTGCTTTGAACTTTATTTTAGATATAGTTCTCATTGTGATTGTTAGGGAAATAATTGTCCTAGACTCCTAAATAAGACGTACAGGACCAACCCTGACGTCTGTTTATCTCCTTTAAGGACATAGGCTGCTTCAGCCATAATGTTATTGTTCCCATTCTGTGACCGGTCAACACTAGGTCACAGATGGTCTTTGTTGTGGGTGCATTGGGACACTTCCTTCTTAATTGTTTGTGGACTCGAGGGTATGACATATTCGAGGCCATAGGTGGCGGAAGCAGGTGACTCAGTGTGCCCAACTGTCTAAAGCTATCTTATCAAAATATGTTGATTACTCTCTGTGAAACCAGTTAAATGGGCTAGCAAGAGAGAGGCGCTCCAGAATTGACGTGACAACCCACCCGTGCAGTCTCACCGTGACTGCTGTGAATTGTGATGTGAATGCTCCGGCCGAAACTCCAATAAATCATCAGTGTTTTGACATCAAAGCTCCTGCTCTACCTTGTCTCCTTCCTGAGTCGGTGACTCCCATGCAATTGCTACACAGAAGTTTCCTCTACAGTGATCAGCACAATACTGTACATACTTTCAATTGATGTGCTTTTTTAACTCTGAAAGAAATGTGACAAACTAAATAGTTTAAGTGTCTGCTGCATGAATATATTAACAGCATTCCTTTATTTGCATTGCCTTTGATAGCAGCAGCCAGTGCACCCTATGATGTTTTAAGGGAGGGAGACATTTGGCTCCCAAATTGGCAAATTATTCACTGACTAAAATTTGGCATACACATGTGCTAATTATAAGTGCTTATAGCAATAATACTATCACATAATTAGCATAATGTCTCGCTACTATCACTCCAGGGTTGCACAAGCTTGTTCAAAATGACAGTAATTAAACTTCACTGGATGTTATCATCATGAAGGATATAAATATGTAAAGTTATAGAAAAATAATTTATTTTTGCTGTTAATAACTGTGTTTGTGTTGGTTTATATTTGCAAAGCAGGAACAGAGTAATGATTACATGTCACTTGTTAGATGCTTTCATCCAAAGCGACTTACTTACATTCAATAGGGCCACAGTAGTCATGTGACTCACAGTGCAGGACTCGTATACTGTACGTCCGTAGTTAGGTTGAGAATAATAGCAAAAGAATATAATTGCATTTACTTTTTTGAAGAGAAAAAAGTAGCTTGATTACAGTGAGCAACCAGATTATTTTATATTTCCAATTAAATACCACGATAAATCTGTAAACCTTTTGGGTAATTTAAAAGGTAATTATGGGATTGAGACATATTTGCGTTTTGTTTAAATTGTACCCACTTCCCTCTTTGTTCCTGCAATGAAAGTAGACAGAAGTTTCCTTCATTTCATTTAATAATCATCAAAGCCACTGATGAAAACCCTACTTAGTCAGCCTAAAGAAAAAAAGTAGAAAATGTGACCCTACTTTAAGGTCAATGACTAAACATATTGAGTAGTATTTTATATACTGTAGGAAATCAATTAAATCCTTTTATATCTGTCAAATTCTCAGCTGATGTTTTCATTGTAAAGACTAATGACCATGTTCACTCTGTAATGACATGGTAACATGATGTAAATTAAGTGGTAGTGTTAATACATCCATAACATTCATCTGGCTGCAACTTACAAATTATTTATCTAATATATCATATTCCAATCACTTGTATATAGACTAATTGCACTATTTTCTTTTTTGTATTTACTTTTTTGAATACTTTTTTTTTCTTTTTCTGATTGTCTGTTTTATGGTGTTGCACTGTTGGAGGAGCCTGTGACCTAAGATTTTCATTGTCATAACTACACTAGCTATGTACGTATGACTAATAAAAGCCTTGAACCGTGAGGGTGGTGCGAGAATCAGAGAAGACATCTGCCCTGTAACTGTCTCATAATACGTTTTGATTTATTATATGTTACAAAGTTAGCATGCAGTGGCGGCTGGCCAATAGGGGACGATAGGGCGCCGCCCTCCCTAAACCACACACAAAAACATTATTATTAATAATAATAATAATAATATAAATAATGAATTATATATATTTTCAATATTTGTGTGTTTAAAATATAGAATGCACCCAGAAATATGTGTAAAACATGATTTAAAAATAATTTGGGCAATATACGCTTTTCCTATACACTGTATGACTGAAGTTCTGTGCTGGGGCGATGGAGAAATCTCCCCACGAAGGCGGGTCTCTGTAGCAGGTTAGCCAATTGCTGATTCAAGATATGAAAATATGTCATAAACTGTAGCCAATCAGTGTCCTCAAAACTACTACGAGGGGGGCGATTATTTTATCGCACCAAGTAAGCAACTGCTACGCAGCTGGACGACGGCCACAAGCTTGCGGTGAGGAAACACAATGAGAAGTGGATAAAAACAGGCATATTTTATCCAAAATAATGACGTTTTGTGGGGCTTTTGAGTTGGCTTTGTGTGGGCATGACGAGACTGACTCTTCAGTCAACCTTGGCATTTTCAGGGGATTGGTGGATTTTGCTTCCTCCCTGCACTCTGTGCTGGAGGAGCACCTAAAGACCACCACCGTTTTTTTAAGATTTTAAGAATAAGAATAATTATTATTAGTTTGTTACATCTTCAAATTCTTGTATTATTGTTAATTATACCGTTGTTCTGTAATCTATATATTAGGGCTGTCAGTCGATTAAAATATTGAATCACGATTAATCGCATGATTGTCCATAGTTTTTTTTATCTGTTCTAAATGTTCCTTAGAGGAATATTTTTCAAGTTTTTAATACTCTTATCAACTTAGGAGTGGACAAATGTGACCCGCTCTATCGAAATCAGTCAGAAGTAGCAACGGCTCATTTCAAAATAAACGTGGATTTGCGTTAAAAACTAGTTTTTCGGGGTTCGGGTGTTTTGTTTGATTTTAAATAAACAAAGTCTTGGCTTTCAGAATATGAAACTTTTATTTCCAAAATCACACAATAAATACATGTTTAAAGCTTGTAAAGGGAAGATGACGGCTTTCACTCCACTCTGCTCTTCCGCAGCGCCGCCCCCCCTCCCTCCGGCTGCAATTAGGAATGTAAGGCGTATAGTGATCATAGATAACACGGCAGGGTCCGTTACAGTTTGTTTTAATCTGATTTCAATTAAACAAACACTTGGCTTTCAGAATATTAAACTTGTTTCGGCAAATTCAGATGATAAATACAACTTTGAAGCTTGTAACGGCATAATTACAAGCGGAGAACGGAGTAACTTAACGTCACAGCAGGCATAACAACAGCCGGTGTTTCTCGTGAGGGTTTTCCCCGGGAAACAAACACAATACACACAAATGCAAAAATACACAAACACACACACACTCGCGCAGCTTCCGTCAGACCAGTAATCCAAACGAAAATATTTTCCCTCCGTAGTATTTTGATCATTTGCTAGCCGCTGATAATCAATCAGATCGATGGATTCCAGAGAAGAGGAAACTTTGAAGGCCTTTTTCTCAACATGATGACTCGTGACAGTCATTATATAATGTGACATATTTCGCTTAATATTTGGAGTACAACAACAATCCGGATATAATCAGAAAGCTAGGAATATCCTCTTTCAACAGTGTATACAACTCAAAATGTGTCTTCGGGTCAATGCGACTGATTTCGATGGAGCAGGTCACAAATATGCTTTATGCAAATGTTTGTTTATTATCTTTGGAGATTCTCTCTCTCTCTCTCTCTCTCTCTCTCAACCCTGTCTACTTCTTTGCACTGAGCCAGTTGCTCAAACAGACAAGCCTGT
The DNA here is from genome assembly GCF_902827175.1 of Gymnodraco acuticeps. NCBI lineage: Eukaryota > Metazoa > Chordata > Actinopteri > Perciformes > Bathydraconidae > Gymnodraco > Gymnodraco acuticeps. Next base: position 156,571 of record NW_022990181.1, on the reverse strand, counting down.
TTACAGTTAAAACCGGAGAGACGTGATGTAAGGATTACATATTTATTGTTTACACGTCATATGAATGAAATGATTGCCATGATAATACAACAGGAGAATGTAATGGTGTTTGGCGATTAGGCCCCGGTTTGCAGGATAATCATTCAGGAGGGAAAGAACCGCTCCGATGAAATCCCCGGGGTCTAGTGGTGGTGGTGATGAGTAGGTGAGACCGGTCTGAAGAAGGAAGGTTTAGCTTTGTCCTGAAGGAGACGGGAGGCGAGAGGGGTGGAGGCGGGTTGCGTGTGATCATCTGCAATGACAACTGACAGGGAGGAAGAGCAGGCATTTAAGGAATTTAGCATGTGCAGCAATTGGCTGCTGAGGGGTGACACCCTCGTATTTAATGAGGGGGGAAGGGAGCCATAGAGTGACGTGTAAGTGACTCGTGTTAGGTCTTCCTTATTGAACTTGTGCTAAAGCTTTCATTTCAAACCGGAGAGACGTGATGTAAGGATTACATATTTATTGTTTACACGTCATATGAATGATATGATTGCCATGATAATACAACAGGAGAATGTAATGGTGTTTGGCGATTAGGCCCCGGTTTGCAGGATAATCATTCAGGAGGGAAAGAACCGCTCCGATGAAATCCCCAAAACCAGTGAAGTATGAAATACTGAGATGACTGCCGAAATCAGTGCCGGTCTTATCTGAAAACGACCTGCGGGTCGCCTGCCTGGCTAGCAGGGCTTGACTACGCCGCCCGAAGGTCGAACGGTTTTGTTTTGCAACTGACACCGAAGTGTACGGTGGCCCAACATCCACGACACCGAAGTGTACGGTAGCCCGAAGCTACGTCACCGAAGTGTACGGTGGCCCGAAGCCACGCCTGACTTCGCATGATATATATATATTTTTTCTTTTTCTTCTTTACTCTTTCTTTATTTTTTTTCTTTGTTTTGTAACTGACACCGAAGTGTACGGTGGCCCAACGTCCACGACACCGAAGTGTACGGTGGCCCGAAGCCACGACACCGAAGTGTACGGTGGCCCGAAGCCACGACACCGAAGTGTACGGTGGCCCGAGTCCACGCCTGACTTCGCAGGTATACATTTTACACTGACACATTTGAGCAAGGGCCTGGGATTTGGATACCTGCGTGCAGGAGATGAAGCCCGTTACAGGTAGGTGCAGCGTGAGACGAGACATTGTTCCCTGTGGGCGGGGGCCCACGGACTAGGACAGGAATGCAGTTTGAAATCCGATACCATGATGAGACATGTATACGTGTAGATGTGTTATGAACCACCACCAGTTATATGCATAGATACCATAGTTAGGGTCTGAGAGATCTTTGGGAAGCCCGTACGGCGCTGATGTCCGGACGAATGAAGGTTGTGAAGGCGGAGGAGGACCACCGTCCTAGTTGTTGTAGGGATGAGGTAGAGAGACCTTGATTAGCAGCAGAGGTGGCTGCACCTATCCTGAAGGAATGTCCCGGGTATGATATAGGTGATAAGCCGGATTTAATGAGAACTTGCTTGAGGTAGAAATTGACGGGGCCATGACCCTGCGAACCACTCTCCCTGGAAGAAACCCCCAAAACCCATGGATGGGCGGCGTCCGTGAAGAACCTCATTGAGTCAGAGGAACGCACGAGGTCATCGTAAAAGAAAGTAACTCCGTTCCAGTGGGCGAGCAGGAGGGACCAGAACCGTAGGTCTGAGCGGCAGCCTTCGTCTAAGAAAACGCAGTCATGGAGGTTGTCGACCGCTGATGCTGCGTCCAGGAGGCGGGAGATGAACGAGCGCCCCTGGGGGATGACGTGCATCGCGAAGTTGAGGTGTCCGAGAAGGGAGAGCAACTGTTGTTTTGTGATAACTTGTTGCTCGCAGTATGACTTGGTGATGTCCCGGATGCGCTGCAATTTGTCGGAGGGGAGAGACGCCTTCATGTCTATGGAGTCGAGGATGATGCCTAAGAACTCTAAGCGTGTGTCGGGACCTAACGTTTTCTCTTTGGAGAGAGGGACACCTCACTCCTGAAGCAGTGTTTAAGCTTGGCCAGTGAGATCCCTGAGCTGTCCTGTGGCGGGTCTATGGGGAGGAAGTCGTCCGGTAGGTGAAGGACGGAGGGGATTCTGACGATGTTCAACAGGATCCAATAGAGCGCTTCCGAGAAGGAATTGAAGATGCGGGGGCTGCTTCTGCACCCGAAGGTCAGGCGAACGGCGAAAATAGAGTTTGGACTCCCACTTAATACCGAACAAATTCCACTGAGACGGATGAATGGGGATGATTTGAAGGCATCGGTAATGTCCGCTTTGGAGAGCCGAGCTCCGTGCCCTGTGAACTTGATCATCTTTATTGCATTATCCACTGAGCATGGTGAAGGGAGAACTGATCTGGAGGGATGATGCTATTGACGCTGCAGAATGGGCCGGAGCAGGGAGCGGACAGATCGAAAATCAGCCTTTTATTTACGTGTGGCTATTCCGATGGGATTTGAACGGAACACTGAGAAGGGGGAGGAGCTAAAAGGACCGATTATATATCCTTTGAGAAGTTCTTTGTCGATGAGCTGGGAAACTATGTTGGGTTCTTTAGCGGCTGACTGTAAGTTTCTTGCTACGAAAGTCACTGTGGGAGATGAGAGGACCCCTACCCTGAAGCCTTGGGAGAGCCCTGACAGGAGATAAAACACGGAATCTGGGTGAGTAGATAGCGCAGCTGCTAGCTGAGGGATGTTAATGGGAGTGGAGGGGTGATATTCCAGAATGTTTTTTTTGTTTTGTTTTTTTGTATGTTTCTGGCGCAGAGCCACTGTGACGGCCTGTCCACACGGTGGCGTGCGTTACAGCTTCCAAACGCTTCTGCCCATTCACTTTGAATGGGGTGACGTCACTTTTAGCAGAACTGTATTTTGGGAAGCGACGTGGAGCGTTTGCTGGCGTTGCTCGCTTCAAAAAGTTGAGCAATGTTCAACTTTTGGCGCCTCGGCAGAAGCGTCAGCCAATGAAATCCCGTTTATGCAAATCTGCCAGTACAAGCGCTAGCCAATCAGACCGCGTGTATGCTGGGAGAGACTACGCAGGTATTTCCTCATATTCCAAAAATTTGAGGGAAAATTCATTATAGCGGTAGTGAATCACCCGGTGCTGTATGATCAGTCTCTGTTCATCTACCGGGATACAAACCTGAGGAGCGAGGCATGGAGGGAGGGAGGCAGAGACAGTGGGTGAAACTGGTAGGTTTTGCCTGTTGGGGATTTTTTTTTTAAATGTTCCAGTTTACTTTGTTTTAACATTGCTATTGCTTTGTATGTCGAGGGCAAGAGATTCATGTGATTGGTTGTTGCTGCTGTGCGGACCAGTAGCGTAGGCAGAAATGTACTTTAGGGTGGGCCTGTAAAAATATAGGATGGGCCAGATTTTTCTTCTGCGCATCAGAAACTAACCACAATCCCGCCGGTACCGGATTACTTTTAGAATACTTCCTTTTCTTCTCTTTTTTTCTTTCCTCTTTTTTTTATCTTTTCTTCTTTTTCTTTAGAATACTTTCTTTTCCATAACAGATGGGTATGTTTTGGTGAACGGGAGACACGTATTTTACTGTTTTAATGGCTTATGAAGAGCAACACAACATTTTAGTGTCATTCTGGACAGCTCTCTCATCTGCACCCCACATAAAAAGAAAAACTCACCCAGACTGCATTCTTTGTACTGTCTTAAAACCTTACCTTGGAATATGTTATGAATTGTAAGGTGTCCTTGGGTGCTTTGAAAGGCGCCCTTAAATAGAATGCATTATCATTATTATTTATTATCTGAAACGATGTAATAACTTGTATAACTTTTCCCAGTTACTTGCCCCATGCATTCGGCAGCAGCAGGCCATTCACTTTGATTTGATCCCGTTATAAATGTCATCATTTCGACAATAAATAAATGCTACATAAACGTTATCTTCCACGTTTTATCTAAACATCTCCGTTTCTACCTTCCAATATATATTGAAAGAGAACTCTCTCTCTCTCATCTGCGTGCGGGGCGGGGCCTCACGGACACGCTGCATCTCTCGCTCACAGACACGCTGCAGCGCTGTGCAGTGTGCACACGGTTCTGCCGTTAATGAATATTACATATTGTGAGGAAACCTTCCACCAATAATTCCAATAAGTATTCACTTCAGGTTTACGAAAGTAACTGCACTCAGATTACTCGTTTTTCAAGTGTAACACCAGCTGAATATACTGATTTTTTTCTGATTACGTAACACCGTTACATGTATTCCGTTACAACCCAACCCTGTGTAATCCCCAAAACACACCAGGAGCGTCTGCGCCGCGTTACGTTGCGGCTGCGCCACGCTGCGACCTCCTCCTGCGACAACACACACCAGACGCGTTTCAAAACGTTGCGGAAGCGGAGCGTCGTGTGTGCAGCCTCGTAGTTGTTGTTGATTTTGGAATATTTCCTGGACATTTGTACTTCTACAAGTAAGTAGGCTATACGTAGTTAAATGTTTTATTTTTGTGTCTGTTTAAATTGTGTTTATTGAATGGCTCTGTACTGTACCTACAAGTATTAATTAACTTTAAAACATTAATATGTAGTTGTTACCTTCCACTCCACAAACTGCAGCGACTAAAAACCAGGCCTTGTCCTTTCTGATGTTGTCCTTGTAAAAAGCATTGGTTACATCATATAAAATGGTGTGTTTCTCCACTTCCATTATGAACACCTCGTCGTCCATGGTGCGTTTCGTAGTGGAGGTGTTGTGGGGTCTGCTAAATTAGTATATGTGGGGGATGGGCCTGGCCCGGATGCTCACCTTTCCACTTCCTGCGAGGGGGGGGGGCTGCCTGCCCGACTTTACCTTACAGCTGCGCCGCGGCAAAAATAGGATTCATCCTAATTTTAGAGAAGCGCTGCGCCGAGCCGCTTCTGGGACGCGTCTGAGCCGTAACACGGCGCGTGTGGTGTAATAGCACCCATTGACTAGAGTGGCCGCGATCCTTACGACCGCCGCGGCGCGGCCGTAACACGATGCAGACGCTCCTGGTGTGTTTTGGGGGTAAGGGTGAGTGCAAACATTTTCGTTAAAACTAGTACCTGAGTGCAACGGAAGTTGAAGCTCCTGTGGCGGAGTCTTCCAGGCCCTGGAGGCGAGCATCAATAGCTATCATGGAGCTAGCCAGGGATTGCAGGGAGCCGGCCGGGCTACTCTCCATAAGGGGTGTGACACTCCCTGCCTGGCGAGCCTGAGAAGGGGTGGATTTTGGAGGGCTCGACTTCCTGCCCTTTTTTTACCTCCGCGGTTGCGGCCTCGTCCTCGCCCTGCTCTCTGGGGAGCTGACTGGAGCTGCTGTCCCGGACTGGGGAGCTACGCTGGAGACCTGGTCCGAGAGCTCTCGCAGCTGAGAGAGAGTGAGGCTTGGGGCTGTGGGAAAGCCCTGCTGCAGGAGCCGGGCGATGAGGTAGTCTGCCTCTGTTGATAAGCCGCTGTGGGGAGCCGAACCGGGATCGGAGACTTCCAGAGAAGGTTCGTGTTCCGAATTGTCCGAGTTGGACATCTTGAGCTAGTTGTTTCTTACGGTTTTTCTCACGAGAAGGAGTATTGTAGTACTACCATTGCGTGTGATCATTTATAATGACAACTGACAGGGAGGAAGAGCAGGCATTTAAGGAATTTAGCATGTGCAGCAATTGGCTGCTGAGGGGTGACGCCCTCGTATTTAATGAGGGGGGAAGGGAGCCATATAGTGACGTGTAAGTGACTCGTGTTAGGTCTTCCTTATTGAACTTGCGCTAAAGCTTTCATTTGTTGGCGAAATGCCGCTCCTCTGTCTTCATAACAGTCAAAGCACGAGACTGAAGTTCCCACTGTGGGTCAAAATGATGCGCTGTGATGTGCAGTCGACACGTTGGATGCGATCCAAATTATCTCACACAGTCCCTCGTCCCCCACGATGTTAATTGGCCTGCAAGCTGTAGCCACCCATTTAGCTATCGCTGATGAAAGCTTGCTGCTCATAGACGCCGTGTCCAGGAGTCTCCCCGGCAAACATTCAAGCGTGGTCTTCGGCAAGCGAGCGGCAGGAGCGGGGCTGTCAGCATCAGCTGTGTGCTTGGCTTGCTGTTTAAAACACCTTTTTTGTATCCATATCTCTCGCTAGAATCTCCCACCATCCAACTAACAACAACAACAACAACGTCAAGGCTTTGGGCTCTGAAACTACGGGGCGGGCCGAGGGCAAATACACATGCGTTAATTGCACGTTAAAATAATTAGTGGCGTTACATTTTTGCCCTAATATACATACATATATATATACCTCATGCTATGTTACTTGCTTTGTGTCCTTCATGGTGCACTTAATAAAATTCCCAGGATACACAAGTTCAGAGACATAAAGCTCATTCCTGTCATATTTGTGTCACTTGATTTTGAGCGTTTAGTCTATAGAAATTCACCTAACCAAATGGTTTGGTTTGCCTGTGTAAACAACAGTGTCAGAACTGGTTCAGTTCTGAAGTTTAAATTATTCAATGTATGTGAAACAACAAAATGTTTCTTCTACACATAAAGTGTTTTAGTGTGAAAATATAATGCACAATCAAGGTAATTACCATGACAAGTGAGATTTGCCACTTCTGAAAGTGAATCACTTTAATCAACATCATTTTGCTTTATTCTTGTGTATTTATAATTTAGGCTACTTGAAAAGTGTTTAAGTGAATCTGAGATGTGAGTCAGCCTGCTTCTCATGCTGCTGACAGACAGCTGATGGTGAGAGAGGGTGGAGGTGAAGCTCCGCAGCACTTACATCCGCTGACTCACTCCCAGTGGGGGGGAGAGGAATAGTGAATGGGTGTACACATACAGTGTGAGCATCCTGTCTCTCTTTCTTCTATCAATGCACTGAACAAACTGGAACGTTGAATTTAATTAAATGTATCATGTCAGCAGATTTCACATAACTGTATACGTTTAATTGAAAGCAATAATATTAAGTTTAATTCAATCTATATAAGGTTCAACTTAATACTATTGCTTTAAACTAACCATGTGACTTTGTTCTGACATAATACATATCAGAGCTTTTTCAGTGTGTAGACAATATTTGCCTTATTTTAACATATCTTTTAGTTTCTTAAGCTTAAAATAATATATTATTATATTGTCGTTATTATATTTACCATACAACAACTTTAACTTACAAAATCTCAGTGATGGCAAGGCAAGGCACCTTTCAAGGCAATTCCAAGTGCTTTACAAAAAACGAGAAACAGTAAGAGCATAAAGAAATAGTGCAGCAGAAACACATTATAAAATGGCATTTAAAAACAGTCATTAAAAAGCAAAGATAATAAAACATAAATAACACAGGGACATGAAAAAAAGTTACAGTGCAGTGTGATATATGATTCAATTAAAAGCAGCGGCCAAAATAAAAGTCTTCAGTCTGGATTTAAAAGTAGTAAGAGTTGCAGCGGACCTGCAGGTTTCTGGGAGTTTGTTCCAGATATTTGGAGCATAATAACTGAACGCTGCTTTTCCATGTTTAGTTCTGACTCTGAGGACACAAAGCTGACCAGTCCCTGAAGACCTGAGAGATCTGGATGGTTCATCATTTAGCAGTAGGTCAGAAATGTATTTTGGGCCTAAACCATTCAAAGCTTTATAAACCAGCAGCAGTATTTTTGAAATCTATTCTTTGACACACAGGAAGCCAGTGTAAAGACTTCAGAACAGGGCTGATGTGATCCACTTTCTTAGTGTTAGTGAGGACTCGAGCAGCAGCGTTCTGAATCAGCTGAAGCTTTCTAATAGATTTTTTAGTGAGACCTGCAAAGACACCATTACAGTAGGTGACATTAGTCTTTTAATCCTAGATATTCTTTTCTCAAGGTGATAGTAGGCTGATTTAGTAACTGTTTTAATGTGAAATTCAGGTCGGAGTCATGACTACACCTAGATTTCTGGCTTTATCTGTTGTTTTGAACATTGCAGACTGAAGCTCAGCGCTGACGTTACTCCTTGGCTCCAAAAACAATTACCTCAGTTTTATCTTTATTTAATTGGAGAAAGTTCTGACACATCCAGTCATTGATTTGTTCAATGTACTTTATCAGTGTTTGAATTGGAGCATAGTCTCCTGGTGAAATTGTTACGTAAATGTGTGTGTCATCTGCATAACTATGGTAACTTATTTTGTTGTTTTTCATTATCTGAGCCAGTGGTATCATGTAGATGTTAAAGAGAAGAGGCCCCAAGATGGAGCCTTGAGGAACCCCACATGTCATAATTGTCAACTCAGATGTGTAGTTAACAGATACCTGTCCTTTAAGTAGGATTCAAACCAATTTAGAACTGTTTCCGAAAGTCCCACCCAGTTTTCTAGTCGGTCTAGTAATATGTTGTGGTCAACAGTGTCAAACGCAGCACTGATATATAATAATACTAACACTGAAGTTCTGCCACAGCTTTTCGACACTCTTTTTTCTGTTCTCAAGGTCATGGTCTTTTTCCATGAAGTAAAATCCTCTTAAAATGGGCAAACCTGTCTGTCTTACTGTATAATAGATGGAAACAGAAACAAATAAATGACCATGAAATACCACATTTATTTTAGTTTTGAAATGCAACAAAAATAGACTTATTCAGTTGGAGGAATGTGAATTATGTTTAGGGGTGAATTTAAGAGGCAGCCGCTCCGCTCTCCGGATGTTTCTGTCTCACAGACGTCGGCTCAGAGAGAAGAATCATGTTCCTCTGCTGAACCCCGAGATTTAAATTATATTTTTATTTTTCCGGGTAAGATGGCAGCATCGACCCTGTCCTCAAATTGTCAGTGTAAGCTCAGTAAAACGCTATTAACTCACTAGCTGATTAAACAGTTGGCAGTTCAAATAACGACTTAACAGCTTACAAATACTTCCAAAATTAACCTTACAGCCAATCTGCTACCAGATAACAATATGTGTTCATTACAAAATCAATGGGCTCCAGAATTTTCAAAGAAATATAAGAAAAACAGGACACGCTGCTCTTATTTTTATAAATATATATTTGATAAACTGTGTCTTTTTAATATTAAAGAATACCAAGATCCTTTGAAGTAGATTACAAGCCAAATATTAGCAGCAGATAATGATGGTGAAATCAAAGAGCTTAATGGAACGAAGGTGCAGGAGATGTGTATCATCACACCTCCGAACATGTCTGCACTCAGCCAAGTATTCAGGGCCAAAATAATTACCCTTAACACCAAAGTAAAAAGTTTCACTTCCTCCCTTCAGGAGCCGCTGTAATGACTACATGATATGGTAATGAAAAGATGATTAAAGATTAGGAGTTTCTGTAATTACACCTTTAACTGAGCTAATGGAGCAATCAGAGAACATTTGAGATTGTGAGGTTGTTTTTTTTCCTTCTGCACTTTTTCATAGCTCCCAGGCAGTATATTTCATATCATTTTCATGTTATTATTCCAACGAGTTTTGAGGGAAATGGAGGCATACAGAATCAGGGGTAATTGGAGTTGAAATTCACACAGCTCCTTCATACACAACTTTACTTTCCTGCACATGCGCTCAAGCTAAAATGTTGATTAACTTCAAGCTGTTACCAGGCCTGACATACAGTACACAGTACAAGTCATACAAGTCATAGAAAAAACACACACACACACACACACACACACACACACACAACACACACACACACACACACACACACACACACACACGCACACACACGCACACACACACACACACACACACACACACACACACACACACACACACACACACACACACACACACACACACACACACACACACCACACACACACACACACACACACACACGGGTGTGGATTAGGCTGTGTTGGGTTTAACCTTACAAAGCTCCATGACAGGCCGCTAAAGGCTTTATGTCAGTGTCTGGCCTGTAAAACGCTACTTGACAACACACACACACACACACACACACACACACAAATTACCATATATTTCAGAGTCGCACACATACACATTTACACACACTCCTGGTTTGTCAGGTTTATAAGGTAAGTGACATTATGGGATGTGACACTGGAATACAAAGGTTAGATTAGTGTCTCAGCAGCAGTTAGGCTTTATAGAGAGTAGCAGATCTACATTTGAGTCTGAAACTGGTGCTGTTTGAAACTAAAGCACACAGAACCGTGCTAATCTGCTGGAGAAAAAAAAATGTAAACAATTATTTTTGCAACAGTCTTTTTACATGATTGGAAAAAAAATACCTTTCAATAACTGTAAATAAATAATCTCCTGAGCTGTGTGTGATATCAGGTTTATGGGAAGTGAGCTTGCTTCAGGTGGAGGTTGCTTTAAAAAATACCATATATACCATCTCAGTCATCTGAATGTATGTAACTTCAACACAGGTTAGCGGTATGTTCAATATGTGCAATATATAATCTTAATGGTGGCACGTGCAGGTGCAGCAGCTTGGCTCTCTCTCTATTTGTTTACATTTCTCCTAGTTAGTCTAGGTTTTCTATCTGCAAGGTACTAGCATTTAACACGTACAATCAGGCACAGTTATTCTTGATACGAGACCATCTTACTGCTTATCGATTGGATACAATTTATATCCCTCCGGAGATTCTACAATACACCGAGCCCTTCGGATTCAGTGTCCCACCAGCGAGGCGCCGTCGGCGGCGAAGGGAGAGGTAACAGAAGCGGGGTAAGCGGGCCGGGCACCAAGCTAACCTCTTCAGACCAGCGACTCTTCCTCGCCAAGTCCAGGTCACCAACAAGATGGACGAGGTCAGGGTGAGGTGTATGCCCCACTGTGTGACGATCATCACAGAGACCTGGCTGAACCACAACATCCCAGACGCTGCGAGCTAGCCGGCTGCTCTGTTTACCGAGCGGATCGCACGAAGGACTCCGGAAAGAGCCGAGGCGGTGGACTGTGTATTTACGTAAACAACGGCTGGTGCACAGCATCGGAAATTATCGATAAACGCTGCTGCCCAAACCTGGAGGTCCTAACAGTAAGGTGCAGACCGTTCTTTTATTGAGGGAATTCACAACAATAACAATTATAGCAGTTTACATCCCTCCACAAGCTAACGCAAAATTAGCATTGGAAAAGCGACATGAGACCATCAATAAACAACTCACGGCACACCCGGACGGGGTACTCATTGGACTTGACTTGGCAACTGGAAGGTCACCAGTTCAAGTCCCGGCAAGACCAAGTGCTACCGAGGTGTCCCTGAGCAAGGCACCGTTCCCTACACTGCTCCCCGGGCGCCGTACATAATGGCAGCACACTGCTCCTAACACTAGGATGGGTCAAATGCAGAGAAACCATTTTGTTACATAATACCTGTACTATGTAATGACAATAAACGTGTAAAAAAAAAAAAAAAAAACTGGTCATACCGAGACTCCATAAAAAACGTGAACTTCCCCACCAGAGAGCTCTCCGCAGACCCATTCTCACAGCGTTTATCAACCTTTTTCTTACTCAATATCAAGCCAAACTTATTGTTTTTATTTATTTCTTTGATTGTATAATGTTTGACTTTTGGAGTCTGTCACGACCGAGGGTCGGAGCAGCTCGTTTGAACACAGGAAGCTGTATTTTCAAAATAAATGTTCATTTTAATATTATGTTTGATAATATATTTTTTTATTAACTAGACCACTGGGTCACGTTAAGACCATATTTTCTGTCGGTTTGGTGTTAACAAAATACATCCATCATAAACTAAACTGGAAACAGCAGTATATTTTATTGTGTTAACACTGTAAACTTGACAGTGTTTTAACCCGCACCACCTAGTGGTTAAAGCACATTATTGCATTGTTTTGTTGAATATGTTCTATTTGATGAAAACATAAAAATATGAAGAGTACATACTTTCATAGGGGGAAAGTAGAAGGTCAATGATAGAAATATAGAATAGAAAATATCAAGAAGATACTGTAAGTGACCTCTACAATAAAACAGTTTAGTGCAGGATGTACAAAGATATTAACAGGAGGAAGTACAAAACAGAAAAATGAATTAGGCTTTATTAAAACATTAAAGAATACTTTAGGTTAAGGTCTTCTTTTAAATAAGAAAAAAGCTTTGGGGGTATCTACAGATAAATATTAAGCCTGACAAAGTACTTAACGTCTAATATATTCCATAATTTGTTTTGGGACTTGACAATCAACTTTCCTGCAATGTTAACTATGTTGAAGCACTTATTTGAACTGATATTATACATATGTATTATGCTCTTGTAAGATGTATGTAGATAGTATAAGAAATGTGCAGAATAGGACAGTTTAATGGTGGAGGTATACCATTGCACTGTTGAGGAACCGGCAACCCAAGTTTTTCAACTCCAACCTTTTTCATCTCCGACCTTGTCAGGTATTGAACATTCAATCAATGAAGAACACAGAATTATTGAATATAAAACACAGAATTTGTGTGATTATACTAAATGATTTACAAATAAACACCACTGCATATTTACAACTGTAACACATGCTGATGTAACGCAAATGTTCCAACTTGAGATCAATAAAGTATATCTTATCTTAAGCTGATCGATGGCTATACTGCCATATTTGCAAAATGTGCCTCTGAACCTTGACAAGTGCATGTTTCAGGCTTATCAATTAATGTAATGTAATGTTATCAATTAACAACAGGAGGGGTCACAGACATAAGACCAGCTGTTAAATAAAGCTCTTCTGACCTTAGCTGGCATGTGGGTATATATATTAATGCTGCCCATTATGGGCACAAGCAATTTTCACCCATTTATTAATTATATGTTTTAAATGTGAGTGTTTCCTATCCCCTAAACCTCCAGGGATGTACACAGTTTAATACTGGCAACTTCTTATTATGGGAAATACGAAAACGTCTTTTAAAACTACAACTCCCAGTAGAGACGTGCCATAGAACATGTTGCGAAACACACAAATAGCCAGCATGTGAAATTCTGGGGGGATGTGGGTGGACTCGTTTGAATCCTGTTTTGGATAGTGTGCCGTGGCTGGGCTTCATTCCCTTTCAAAGTGCTGTGTTGACAGCGTAACCTTGGCGTACTGCCACTCCAACTTCCAATCACAGAGCTTGAGGACTAATCGCGGGGTTTGACAAGCAAAGCGGAGAGAATACTTACTTCCGGGTGTGAAAGGCTCTAAAGCAACTACTGCTCCGACCCTCGGTACTGATGGAGTCCAAAAGTCCGACATTATACAATCAAACAAATAAATAAACAAAAGGATAATTATGTGTTATTGTTGAGTAAATAACAGTGTGTGGTTTAGAAAATAATACAAAATTAGAAGGAAAAAACGATGAAACAATACAGATTTCAGTATTCTGAGCCCCTACTCTCCCCATAACTGACGGCAACAAAAGTCCTACATTATTCAATTAAAATAAAGAAGTAAAAACAATAAGTGTGGCTTGATATTGAGTAAGAAAAAGGTTTATAACGCTGTGAGAATGGGTCTGCGGAGAGCATTTCTCCGCGATCACAACTCGTCTATTACCAACGTTCAGGGAGCTCTATGCAAGTCAATGGGACTCCCTGTTGTCTGCCATTTCCCACCATCAACGTATTAGCCATCTGTATTTAAGTCTCCATCATATCTGTTTGAAAGAGATGCATCTCATGTACTGAAATCTTGGAAATGTGTTTAGAAGCCAATAAAACAGTTGGAACCAGGTGAGAGGCAGTCGATAAGCGACCCTGGTTAATTCAGATATCTGACGAGACTCTCAGCTGGGAGAGAAAGCACTAAACTCATTAAATCCACTGGATCAATTAATACACCTATAGTGGGTAATCAAAGGTAATACGCCATGCAAACAAGTTCCAAAGGTCATCTGCAAACTCATTCAGTGAAACCAATTGGAATTGAATTGAGTGTATTTTACATGCAGACTCTAACCTTCCATGACTTGTATATACGCACTGCAGCGAGGAAACCTTTCCAATCCTGTTACAAGATTGAATTTCATGTTTGAGCATGCTGTGGCAGATGCTCCTTGTATAGCCTACAGGTAAGAGGAGGAAGAATTACCTCAACATGTCTTTTCTCTCTGTTCACTTTTCAGTAAGAAAAAAAACAGGCAGAACATAAAAGAAGAATACTTTGTGTATCCCAGGGGAAATGAAAAGTTATTTGTATGATTAGGTCCAAACTTTGATCCACCATATTTCTTGTTTCCTCATGGTATGAACCTATGAGATTACAGCCTCATCTCATATGCATATAGCATATTTTATGAGGTTGTATAATTGTATGAGGAAGCAGTCATATTAACTTAATATTATTGCTTTCAACTAACCTTATACAGTTACTGTATGTGAAATCTGTTGACATAATACATTTCATTATCAGTTTTTCCAGTGTATAAGATCTGAGTAATTCTTCCACCACTGCTTGTCAATTTGTGTATGTGGTGACTGAGGGACACATATTTCGTTTTTAATTTCTCCAACTCCCCTCACCTTTTATATGTGTGTGTGTGTGTGTGTGTGCCTGAATGCTCTGACCACCAGGGAAATGTGCGTTAACAGGTTCTAAAGAGCGCTGATCCCCAGCTAGAGCATTACTGTGAGAACTTAATTAAGGCGACAGTAAGGAAAGCTATTATAGGTAAGCTGTTAGAAATTAACCAGTCAATCTAAGGGCGTCTAAATTGAATTTTTGCTGAAGCGTCCGGCGTTCAACTCATCAAATCTCCTCTCCTCTTGCTACCCCTGACCCCCTGGGTTCAATTTAGGTGTGGGTCTGTGTGCACGCACCGGTGTGTGTTAGCGCACCGCAACATAAAGATGTACACTTTTATATTAGCAAGAATGCAGAACACAATTAAGAAAGCGCTTTAACAATCCAATTAAAAGTCTTTGGACAATTCCTGCTCTCCGCTCCCCCCTCCTCTACTAATAATGAAATCACACACATATCCTCCCTCGCGCTCCCCACCTTGTCTTAATAATGAAACAACTTAAAAACCCACCAGGGTTTTAAATGAAGGCTTTAAAAGGTTACAGCCGGCTTCTCTCGCTCCCCTCTCTTCTCTATTGCTCTTTCTATTACTTAATTGTTCCTGGTTGTTCTAGAAGGCCAAACAATGGACGGGGTGTGTTGACTTGGATGGGACGGATTGAAATGCTGAGTCTGCTGTTTGAACAGGTGTCAGACACGTCTCGTCTCCTGGTTATTTGATTAAAGAATGATTAAGACAAACTGTTGTTCAATAGTGTGTGTGTGTGTGTGTGTGTGTGTGTGTGTGTGTGTGTGTGTGTGTGGGGAAGGAGTTGTTAGCCTCGTTTTCCAGGTGTTTCCATGGTCACGAGAGACAAGCCACTTGGCGTCTCCCTTGACAACACCTGGGCATGCTCAGATTAATTCTGTATCCCATAATAACATGTGCGTGTGGGTCTGACTGTGGGTGTAATTACCTGGTGTGTCTCCGTGGTAACATAGAAAAGGCTTCTATTAAATTAGCCCAGTGGGTCGGCATTTATAGAGAAGTGTCTGGAGAGGCTGCTCATACAGCCGAGCGGGGGGGGGGGGGGGGGGGGGGGGGGGTTGCTCAGCCGACGCTCATCAGCCCACATTCAGGGAGGCTCCTTCAATTAGCTTCTGGAAAAAAGTCCAGAAATGGGCAACGTTTTCTTTACGCAACAGAATCCCATTAACCCTGCTTGCAGGTTACAAATAGCCGCCTGTCAGGATTCCATTATTCCAACATGAAATAAAAGCAACAAAACAGCCATGTGATGTACATTTCTGACCCTACAGGGTACAGCCATGATGAAAGAGGCTTTTGAATGAGTCTCAGGTTGAAGGACATTATGACACGCAGTGAGAAAGTGCTTCCTGTGTATTTAAGTTTGTGTAGCTCTACTGGAGGCATCGTTCGATTAAAAAATATTTCTTCCAAAAACGTCCAAAGGTCTTCATAGGGCGGAGACCTGTTGACTCATGCTCATAAAAGCATGGTTATGTTATTAATTATTTTTATGTTCAGACAGTGTAGTGGTTATTTTGTTTAGGTAATACATTTGGTACCGGGCGGTCAGAATCAGAATTCCTTTATTCCTCCCGCAGAGGGGAAATGTACATTGTGACAGCTGTATAGATAGAGACGAAACATAGATATAACTCACTATTTGGTTAAAAGGCATTCACAAAGTATTTCAAATAAAATGAAATAAAAAGTTGTACAGAAATACACATAAAGAACAAGTAAGTATTTATTAAATAAAATAGGTGTAACATTGTAGAATGAAGTGTGGAAGCAGGTAGATTGCAGTAGTAAACAAAATAAAATGACATGTTTACATTATAACATATATATTCTTGTTGGAATGGAACCAGCCATTAGTCATTATAATATAATATTAACTAGGAACATGAGTTTCAGAATCATATGTTTTTAAATAGACATACATTTTCAATCAGGGAGCCCATCCCAGTAGTTATTAAAGTAATCTCAGCTCACAAACAAGCGTCATGCAGTTAGTCACTCCATTCTGCTTTCACTGCAAGGTTTAGCTTGATTTACGATTTAATAGTTGTTGAAAAATGAAGCTAAAGATTTTTAATCAATGACACATTAACACCAGCTAGGTGCTAAATGTAGTGGAGTAAAAGTACACTATTTACCTCTGAATTGCAGTGGAGTAGAAGTACAAAGTAGCATAAAATGGAAATACTCAAGTAAAGTACACGTCTCTCAAAATTGAACTTACATACAGTACTTGCAAATGTATTTACTAACTTTACAATACACCACTGACCATTGGACTGCAATCCTTTACAGTTACAATAAATAAAGACGTAATAACTTTACTGTTACATTTACAAACATTCTGGAGGGGAGGGTGGGGTAAAATGTGCCAATTTGTACTCATGTTATCAAGGGAACATTTGATACAAGTCAAATTACACCAAAAACCTTTACTTCAGGATGTCTTCTGTCAATCAAAATGAAAATAATAAATCCATCACAAAGGGCCAAAAAAGTATTCTTGTTGCTTAACTTGCCTCATCTCAGGGGTAAGTTGATCCGAGTCAAGGGGTAAATGCACAGGGAGGAGGGTCTACTCTTTTACAGTTTATCAACAAATCAAGCTCACATGTTAGTGTAAGTCAGATCTTAAATAACTGAAAGTAATGATAACTTTGTTTTCCACAGAAAAGTAATTATTGCCAACTTTGGAAAAGGCCTGATCAATTTAGAGGATTTTAATTAAAACTGGATTGAGAAGAAAATTGTGAAGAAAATCAGACCCACAAGAATCACCATCACAAAAAACCACAAATCCACCAATGGACTGCAATAAACCAAAATGGAATTATGACATCATTTAATTTTATTACAGGATCATCTAATCACTACGGAGCCCTGGAGGGTTCATAGAGAGAAAAATAAATAAAACGTGGCCACGTTTTACTTTCTCGTTCGCACGAGATACCTTCTCGTGCGCACGCTTTAGTAACTCGTGCGCACGAGTTACTAAAGCGTGCGCACTAATTAATAAAGCGTGCGCACAAGTTACTAAAGCGTGCGCACGAGTTACTAAAGCCTGCGCACGAGTTAATAAGTGTGTGTGTGTGTGTGTGTGTGTGTGTGTGTATGTGTGTGTGTGTGTGTGTGTGTATGTGTGTGTTTGTGTGTGGGGGGGCATTTGTTTATGATAGTATATTGTTCGTTCCGGTGCACTCCGGCAGGACTATAGCACATCGAGATTAAGATTAAACAAATGTATTTCACTTGGGAATACACTTAACTACCAGATTTGTGTAAATTACTGTTCGTGGTAATTTGAAAACAAATGCCGGTGTTGTCGGACACACACGAACACGCACACACACACATCATGCGCCCCGGTGACAGGACATCTCCTTGATAAAACTAGGGGGAATACTCTGGTAGTTCGATGTGTGTATAGGTGTGTGTGGTTAAACGTAGCAGCCTTGATCTCTATTCAGCGGTTCTAATGAAGGGAAACGCAGTGAAGTAAACAGTAAAAGGCACAGCTCTTTGCAGCTGGTGCTGCCCTTCTCAGATTCTGCTGAGTTACACGTTACTGCCTCCAGTGCCCTGTACGACGAAGCCAGTTCAACAGACCCTGGACCTGGATATGTTCGATTTACCCGGCTTAACTGACCCTAACAAACGCGATGTCGATAAGCGGTCCTACTGGTTATCAACTCAGTAAATCAACCAGGGTTTCTCTGCCCGGCTGAGAGCGCGCTCATGTGAAAGGGACGGGGTTAGCAACATTTGACCAATCACAAACATGGAGACGCGTGCTGACAGCGCAGCGTCATACTTCATGAATGAATAGTGTAAATAGCAAATCCTGCTTCGTAGTACAGGCCACTGGTGCCGCAGAGATTTCATAAAGTGAAGGAGGTTTTCCTTCTATAAAACAGCTGTGGGCAGCAGATACTGTGAGTCACGGACAGGAATCCCTCAATTTAAATAAAACGAGGCCACGCTTTATTAACTCGTGCGAACGAGAAAGTAAAACGTGGCCACGTTTTATTTATTTTTCTCTCAATGAACCCTTTAGGGCTCCGTAAATCACAGACTGCCCATTGCTCGTAAACTGATTGAAAATAGATTCTAGTTTAAACAAGGGAAACATTTGAACATTTTAAAACTTCTGAAACATGACGTCAAGAAATAACCTTGAGGCTTCACGTTCAAATAATTTGGCGTTAAAAAAATGTGTACCGCGTTAACTTGACAGCCCTATTTTTTATCAAATCTTTTTTTTTTTAAAGCTTTACGGCCCGTCCACACGGCGGCGTGTGTTGAAGCTTCAACGCTTCTTCCCACACACTTTGCCGACGTCACCCAGACCTTCGCTTTGCTCGCGATGCTCGCTTCAAAAGTTGAGAACATTTCAACTTTTGAAGCGTCGACGGATGCGTCAGCCAATCAAATCATATGCCAGTACAAGCTCTAGCCAATCAAACCGCGTGCTTGTTGGTCGAGTTTCAGACACGCCCGCCGGCAAGCGTCAACGCACACTGCCGTGTGGACGCTGCGTTATACCCCAAATCAGCACTTTTGAAACAGGAAGTGAAATAGAGGGACATGAGGCATGGCTAGAATGGGTGCTCTGTTTGGTATTTTGAGCAAAACACTTCATAGACATGTTTTTGATATCTTTGTATATATCTGAGACCTATGCTATTGCCTAAAAATAGCATGATAGGTGACCTTTAAAATGTATGAAATGTAAATTAAAAATGTGAAGGTCATGATATCCATCACATGTTTTTTGAGGAATAGCTGGAATATGAAATTATACCATTTTTTAATTACAAAGATACTCTCAGAAAACCACCTCACCGGGTCAAAAAAGACCCACTTATGCATCTAAGGGTTCATTTAGTAAGTCCATATACTGTTTTGTATTAAGCTGGTGCAAGTTTAAATATATATGTTTTATTTGGGAACATTCTCTGACTTGAATAGAATAGAAGGGTCGTCATCATCTATACTAGTAATTAACAATCAAGTGACAGAAGATTCAAAGTATTTGCAACATCATTTAATGATTTTTTTATAAACAACAAGTTGAAACAACATCATTTGGATAAAACAGAAACATACATTTACAACCAGATTCTCTCAATATAAAATACAAACACTTTTCAGACTGTTTAAACAAACTCTTAAAGCACGGCACACAAAAAACAACTCATTCCACTTGATAATGTTTTCTTCATGAACAATGCTTGTTCTTGTGTGAGTTACTGCATGCTCTCCCACACATGAATCAGTTCATTGTATGAATGTAAACAAGGTAAAGTAGATCACAGATCACCAAGGTGGAGACAGTGTTACCACATTGTTCTACAACAGCCTTTCAATGTCTTTGCTACTTAGCTAACAACATTCACACATTCCTAAACCCTATTTTTTACTTTTAGGTTTATAGGCAAACCTCTTCGGTTCATGATGCAACACCATTTAGCAATAGCAATGTTTTTTGTTCAAAATCAAACTGGTATCCTCTTTAAGCTCACTAAAATATATCTTACAGCCCTGTTTAACTAACAATGTCATGATATATATGTGTGGCTTTCAGTGCAGTCCGACAGAAGTGGCAAAACAGAGTGTGTGTGTTTCAGTGTGTGTAAGTGTGTCTAATAGTGATATTATCTATCTCTCCTGTTGTTGTACAACAGATCAACATCCTTGACCGAGTCAATTTGTTTAGCTCCCCCGACAATGTATCTGTTCCATTCTGACATGCGTGTAATTCACTCTGACAACTCGGAGCCGCTCTCAGAACACTTGTGTGTGTGTGTGTGCACGTATGTTACCTTGTGTGTGTTTCTGTCAGCCTGTGATGAGTGTAATGGACCATGCAAGTTATTTATATGCATCGCAGTGAGCGATTGAGAGATACAAATGGACTCAGAGTTGATTTGCAGCTCAGTGCCGTGATTAAGCCCGTCATGTGCTGGTGTCCTGATTAGCGCTGTCACCAGGCCTCGTCTCCTAGCAGCCCTCTGCTCTCTGACTACAGCACATTACTCACACCATCACAGGTGCTGAGGGGAACCACATCAGGTATCAAGTGCCTCTTCTCATGCTAAACAGGATTGACCTTCGAAAAATGTTGGTGCTATTTTAAACCTTCCTTATTTACATTTTTGTAACTTTACTATTTTGAAGCTTATCCAATCATTTCTATGCTACAACAAGTTTATTTGTTTAATTCCCCAGGACTACTGTATATGTCTTGAAGGCTACATCCACCAATCAATCATCACATTTGATTACTCTGACCAATGACTGATCAATATCAGACGTTTGGCTAAGGGCTTAACAAGTCATAAAAAAAAGAAAGAAACACATAACAAATGAGCTTTGTCCTTCTTTAATATGAATGAATGGCAAAATACTTGCACCCATTGTGTTTTACATGAGGCCAAAACAACTTGGTTTGCATAATACATTAACAATTTCAGTATTTATAACTGACACAGTAAATGTATCATTTTGAAGTCAAAATCAGCTCCCCTGAATTCATTCCGCTGATTTGAGGTGTCTCAGTTTTAACACAACCCTAATGGTCACTGAGATCAAAGGACTGCACGCAACAGAAATGTCTTTCTCTAAGGGAGAACGTGATGGAACTCTTTTGTTCATGAGAGTTTGGTTGTCACTGATTCCATTCCTGATATTAGAAGTGTATACGCTACGATCAAAAGTAGACCATGGGCAAATGACGTGTGGCAAATGATGCTGATCCTTCATACTATTTTATTTAATCACAAGTTAAAAAAATACAAGAACCACCATAAGACATAATAAGGACTTGTGAATACGCTTTATGAAGATTGAGAATAAGGGCCAAGACACATAAAGTAACATCTTTGTTTTGTAATTGTTTTGTCTAAGAAAGACGTAAAAGAGAAAACAGTGCAGCCTCCATGTTGAGAGAATGAAAGCCGAGCCCCTGGGGAATTATCGGTGACCGGGATACACATCCATATTTGGGCAGGGAAGTTAAATTGGTCATCATTATCATTTATGAGAGCCAATAGGGCTGCAATAGTATAGCTAGGATGTATAATGATTGGTGGTTTTTTGGGAAGACTCTCTCCACCACCTCTTAGATACACAGCAGCCAATCACAGAGCTCTCATCCTCTCTCTCTGTCTCTGTCTCTCTGTCTCTGTCTCTCTCTCCTCTGTAATCTCTCTCTCTATCTCTCTCTCTCTCTCTCTCTCTCTCTCTCCCCATCTCTCTCTCTCTCTCTGTCTCTATCTCTCTCCTCTCTTCTCTCTCTTCTCTCTCTCTCTGTTCTCTCTCTCTGTCTCTCTGTCTCTCTCTCTCTCTCTCTGTCTCTCTCTCACTCACACACACACACACACACACACACACACACACACTAATCTTTGTGTGAGGGAGAGAGAGCGATGTAAATGATCTTAATTATGGCTGACATCCTAAGATCTTTTTTTTTATCACATTCTAAATTATATTTCAAAGCTTTAACTCTTTTTACACAAGCATTCTTTTGGGTTCCTTTCAAAATCACCTCAATGAAGTCATTTTAAGGAAATGTCCAAGATCAATTGCAATAAATGTTAGTATGAGTGCAGTTTTTCAGCGTAATGTTAAAAGCTCTAGAAACTAGAAGAACCTAGAAATCCATTGGCACCACCCATGGCAGGCTAGCTTGTAGTGAACAAGGCTAAATCACGCTCCGGAGCTGGGATTACTTTAGGAGAGGGTAACTGCATACAGTATTAACAGGGGTCCCTTAACATCTCACTTAAGGTATGTGATTGAAATCAGGTTCAAATGATACCCACATGTCTCCCAATCACATTAATACTCACTTTAAGAGTACGTTGTTTTCATGCAGTATACATGTGTTATTTTCATCCTTTCTAAAACTCTGTGTCAACAGTCTCAGAGTTGTGATCATCAGGTATGACTGGGAGCTGTATCTGTGTGTGATGATGTGAGAATAGTTGCTGTAACACTCGCTGTTTGAAATGATCTGTTGTGACCTTCAGGAAAATCACAATCTCATGGAACAACTACAAACTATTGACTGAGATAGCTTGCACACCTTCCGGCGCAGACTGAAAACTCATCTCTTTCGACTCCACTTCGAGCGTTAGAACTACTAACAAAGCACTTATATACTAATAAAGGACTGGCTTACCTAAAGCCAGTTGAGTAGCACTTGAAATGTTTGGCTCTATGAAACCTGATGTACTTATATGATTCTGTTTTCTTCAAGGTTGTGTCTTCCTGGTCGAATGTACTTATTGTAAGTCACTTTGGATAAAAGCCTCAGCTAAATGCAATGTAATGTAATGAGGGCATCCAGAGAATGTAGCTCTGCTGTGTTTATTGACAATAAGGGGCAGAGCAGTACATGCTCCTCATCTCACCAAATGTTTTGCAGAAACCACTAAAGCTTTGATGAATTCAAATTCAATTGTTAAAAATGGTTCAACTTTTGGTGTGAAATGTATGTATCAAATTGCATCAACAACTATCTCAGACTTAATAGACAATGCAAAAAAAACACATTTTATTAAAGATGTGATCACTCAACACATCTCAAAGAAACCAGATGTTTTAAACCACTTCTATAAAAAAGACACACATGGGTCTCGTGGCTGAGTAAGGATCAATGTGTTAAGTCAAATATAATGCAGATACCATTTTTGTCATAAATCAAACATGAAAGCAAGTCAATTGTAGGTGCAGTCAATCAGTGTGTGTGACACTGAGGCCCTGACAGTGACATCGCTCTGCACGTCAGCCTCCTCACATTGTTTCTCTGGGCTGTGGTGAAAGCAGCCTCCTAAAGGGCTGTGCCTTAGATCTGGGTTTACTTTGGGTTAAGTTAGCTCAAGATTAGAGTTTTGGATTTGAAGCTGGTGCTTGTAGCCTGGTGGAGCTTTGAACCGGTAAAGCAGCTATTCCAGAGGCTGCTCTTTTTGATCCTTGTGCACAGCCATTTGGTATTATGAGATAAGGTCCCTCTGGCCAGCCCCTAAAAGGTGCACTCCACGATTTGATATATTAAGATCAGCTTACTTGTTACACAGAGCACTGTGCACGCCTTTCTGTGGCTCTGAACGGAGCAGAATAACCCTGATAATGCCATCACGCTGGGCTCCCAATGAAACTCCCCTGAATAAAGGTTAAATAAATAAACCCGAACCCTTAAAAATAATCTTACAACGTTTTTTGGATAGAATAATGCATAACAACATCAAAACATAAGCAGACATTGAAGTTTCAGCTACATTTCGCTCAATGCACGGCTGCTTTCTTTCTCTGTGTTGTTCCTCCCCACTGTCTTTTAAGAGTTACACACACACACACCAGTGTTTATACTTCACTTTTATATATTGTTATAAATCCATTTCAAAACCAGTCCACAAATGAACTCATCCTTTGAATGCCCTGCATCTTTGTTTCAGTATTTTTTTATTTGTAAATATGAAATTCCTCTTTGTTCATATGATTCACTTTGAATTGGAACACTTACTGTACGGAGAGTCTGAAGCATCTTCATTTCAACGGTAGACATTAATCATATGGTCCACAAAATCTCTACATTTTGATCTCAAACATTTATGGGTTCATAGGAAAACAAACTCTTTGGACAATTGTATATCTCTCTCTTCTGCAGATTTGCCCAAACTCCCACACAGTAGTTCATGGATGGAACTTGGTTCAATACATGTATGTACAAAATGTACAATATATGTCATAGAATTAGATTGAAAATGTATTTTGTTTGTGCATTTTGCAATGGAATTAAACATTTAAGACTTAACATGATATAGATTCCAGCATATTCAGCAAATTCAGCAATGGATTACGTCTAAAAATGTATGTACGTATGAACTCTACTTATGATTGAACATTATCTATCATGATTTGTAATATAATATTGATTTTTTTATATCAAAATATTATACATTCAATGTATTTAAATGTAATGACAACCTGAAGCTGCTCAAAATCTTTACCAGAACCAAATATGTATTTTTATTTTCAACAAACAACCAACCAAAATTGTATTAATGTTCAAAATCAACAAATATGGATTAAACATTTGTTTAATTGCACATTTTGAGATGTGCTCCTAATCCATAAGTAGTTCACTCTTATAACCCGGTATATTTCAATGTCCCTCCTTTTTCATCTATGATTCCTCCTACATGTGTTATTCCTTTATCCTGTGCTGTAAACATTCATGGCAATAAGATGTGCTTGTGTGCACCTGCATGCCTATCTTACTTATTTAATGAACTCATCAGAAAACAATCAAATATACAATGTGTAAGTAATTCCTACTAATATACATGTAGCATGGATCTTATTGAACATACAAGCATCAGTCAGCACCATGACACGCTGATAAAGACTGTGGAGACAAACTGTCTGCTCTACAGAGCAGGGATTGGCTGATAGAAGTCTCCAGAAGGAGCCAAACTGTCCCCGCCATTTGGCTCCAACTTTTATATGCCTTTTCATCTAATATCATTGAACCATTTAAAATCATCAGGCCATTTCATACGCTGTGCAACCGTTCGCTTAGGACCTTAGCAAAACAAATTAACCAAATGTGTTATCTCCTGCTTTAATGGAAGGCGCTGTATATGTGCTTGCTCTGTGCACATGGGCACAGTTTCCTCAGGGGAGAAGCTTTGCTAGAGAAAGAGAATGCTCCTATTATAATACCAAATGATCAGAGCACGGTGCTTTTAAAGGGAAGGGAACGAGCTGATTCAATTGGTTAGGTCTAAAGCCGTAGTGACTGATAATGTATTCATCCTAATCCAGCTCCAACTGGGTTAAGGAAGGCTGCGAGTCAATGGAGGGCCCTTAGAGGTGTAGTTACACAAATGTGTTTGTGTGTCCCACTGTGTTACCTTTGCCTACCCCAGCCCTCTGCTGATCTGCAGAATATTGATGAACAAAGATCAATGCACTTTCATTACTAAGGCGCTAATTCATTAAGCCAATTATCTTCTTTCTATCACCCTCCAGTTCTGATCAGTTCATTCTCTGGTGCGATCCTGAAAAGCATATCTGCCCACACTCCATTTATATAACAAATACATTCAAACTCACGCACAGCATTTAACGTTAGTATGTTCCTGGACCTCCCATGCATCTCATTAAGTAAGAAAAAAACACACCTAATCAATTAAACTGCTGAAATGCTCTACAAGTTTAAAAAAAGCGGCATTGGGAAATTCAATAAAAAACAAGCCACAAAGAGACGTTGCACGGTGAAAGCAACATATCAAAGTTACCCATCTAACCTCAGATACTCAGGAGGGCTGTGTTCAGTATCCGTCTTTATCCAAACTCAAACTGTGTAAATGTTCTGGATTATAGATTGTTTGTAATTAAAACAAATACAAAATAACTGAATACCATAAATCAGTGGACAGCTTGAGGACTTAGATTTCACTACTACCAGCAACATGCTCTTCTCTTAAATGGATCAAAAGACATAAGTCTGACTAAGTCAAAAACACGCTCCATCAGAGTGGATGTGTCAACCCTTACCTATTTTTTAGACACATACCATAACTCCACTTCCTAATGTATAGCTAATGAATGACTGAATGAATGAATACGCCTTGGCCTTGGAGCATCGAACTGACATACATCAGGTGGACACAAACACAAAGACTCATAAAGAGTGTATTGAGTTTTCTTGTTGGGGGTCAAAGAGAGAGGTCGAGCCCTTTTTTCCTACATTGAGATGCCATTTTGGTTTGGATCATTTCCTAATAAGGGCGGTAGCTCAGTTAGGACTTGGCTTGGGAACTGAAGTGTCCCTGCACTCTAAAAACGAATTCAGGCGACCTTTCACCTCCACTTAATTAAATGCATAGTTGCAAGATAAACATGTGAGTTAATTGATTAAGATAAACATTTGAAGTTGCAAACATTAATTTATAAGTTGTGTTGACGTAATAATGTTGGTAATTACATCAACTTAATATTGTGTGTCATTTGAACTCTGATTTCTGCGTTAATTGACTTCAAACTAAATTCAAGTTGTAGTAAGTAATGCAATTGGCTTGATAACTGAATTGTTCTACACCTTGAGTTAAGGAGTTCAAGTCCACTCCCACTTAACATGCCTGGACAAGTTCCCACAGTTAAGACAAATAGAAATATACAAAGGACATTTTAAGGTGAGTGTCATCTGTTGTCATTCAAATACAGTAGATAGCCTTGTAGTTGCACTGTATAGGCAAATTGCTGTTTGACCAACATTAGCAGCCTTTGAACTGTGAATAGTTCTGTGAGAGGATACAAAGTAGTAGAGGCTACTGTGAGAGTACAAATACTTTGGTTACTATTGTGACATCGCTTTTGATTCAAAATGAATCTCGTGAAGCAGATCAAGGATGCTTCTTGAGGTAGGATCTGTTATGACCTGGCTCAAAAGGCCACAACAAATCATATCAACGGTTAATACAATATGTTTATTTAAGCAAACAATTCAAATGAACCAAATGAATGAAGTGCAACAATGAATAAAGCATGAGGTGTGGACATCAGTGGTATCAGTAGTGTAAATGCAGGGTGAGGGTTGCATGGACGTGTATGTGTGAGAATGTTGAGGTGCACAAAGTAAAGCAACTAAAGTAACAACAGCATACTCAACAAAACCGGGTGCCTGTAGGGAAAAGCAGAGAGACAGAGAGAGGCTTTAAATAGCTGGACACAGCACAGCCACACCCTCTCCAGATGAACCCAGGGGCATCACAAACTGGATTTTCGTCATAGTTATTTAGTCCTGACTCCTGATGCTGGACTTTAAATACGCTGTTATATCATTGTGTGTTCTTTTTGATGTTGGTGTCTTTTGTGGTTTACATTGATTGAATAAGGCAAACAATAGTACACAGGCTTTTACTTATTGCTCATGATGTGGGCCTAAGTGCCTGGCAGAGATCAGCTACTCTGCTTTAGTCTCAGTTTGGGAGCTGAACCTGGTGTCAGTGCGTCACCATGCACAGACCACAGCTGGCATTTGTATCAGTTCATATAGGTCAACATATAAATCATGCATGGTCTGGATAGTGGCTGAGAGCACATCATAACCAAGCTTCTGGAATTGTTTCAGTTCTTGCCCTAAAAGCCTATTCTAGGTTTATTGTCCCTCTCGATTCATTTGACTGAGTGGAGATCGGCTGTAATGCTGCAGATTGAGGCGGGGCTTATGGGAAATATAAGTGCACACTCTCTATGGCCCGGATCCTGAGAGTCATGCGCCACTGAGCAACTCTCATTGGATTGAACGGGGCCCCGCCTCCAAAGGTGTATACAGTTCTTTGTATACTGTACATGTACATCCATGGTCAGGACAGGCATATCAGAGACAGCAGCAGGTCTAAACATGGCTGCAGATTAAAGAGCACCTGCATGGCACAGGGGACAGAAAGGGGAATATGCGTATGCACACAGGAAACAGCAGTGACGCAACAATGGTGATCTGGTGGTTAATAGCTGCTATCAATAGGGTGGATGACATCATATATGAAATGCTGGAAAGTGCTAGGACAAATGTGGTGGAGCGATGTGAGATGAAAAGCATGAGGGAATACAGGGGAGGCAGAACTTCTGAAGAATTCCATATCATTATCAGCAGGTGTCCAGCATCTCTACCTATTGTGATCAGCAGCAGCAGCTATGCACAAATATATATATATATATATATATATATATATATATATATATATATATCCCAGGAAACTTAACACACTAAACCAATGTAGAAACCAGAAGAGTCTGATTGAAACAAATGAACCTTTTATAAATTAATACATCAATAAGAATCTGTTGCTCTCCCCATCTCTGCTTCTTTCTCTGTTTTGTTTTACCTCTAAGGGAACATTATCCTTGGCCAACCGTGTGTGTGGTGTGTGTGTGTGTGTGTGTGTGTGTGTGTGTGTGTGTGTGTGTGTGTGTGTGTGTGTGTGTGTGTGTGTGTGTGTGTGAGAGTGTGAGTGTGAGTGTGTGTGTATGTGTGAGAGAGTGTGTGTGTGTGTGTGTGTGTACTGTAGTTCAAAGGCAACAGCAGTCAAAGGCCTCCTGCAGAGTGTGTCAAACTAAAAAATCTCTCTCAACTCTGAATTAACGGCATCTCCCTATCGCTTCTCTTTCGTCTGCTCTGCACCTCCACGTCCTATTTTCCTTTCCCACAATTCTCTCTGCTTTTCTTCTGTTCTGTCCACCTCCCCTTTCCTTCTCTCTCATCCTTTCTTTCTTTAATATTGCCTTGTTTTGTTCATTCTCACCTTTCCTGTTCTTTCTCTGTCTTTAATTTTTTTCTCCCATTTCAACATCTTCCATGTTTTTATCATCTCCCCTGTCCTCTGTGAGTTGGCTTTTCCAAAGGCTCCAAAGAGGTGCAATTTTTGTCTGGCTCGTTCTTAAGTTGACCATCGTGAGTGACAAATCTTTGCTACTCCTACACCACTCAGTGAGGCATGTCTACATCCTCTTCTCCCAAGCCTTCTCTGAATATTCAGATGTTCGTTGTCAAACTTCAGACGGGCCTCTCATGTTGTTCTTGAGCAGGGGGGGGGGGCTTCAGGCGCTGCAGGATTAGATCCATTATGGTGTAGTGTGTTCTCAATAGTTTTCTTGGTGCCTGTGCTCCCAGCTGCCTTGAGATCATTAACAAGTTCCTCCGTGTAGTTCTGACCCCTCACCTTTCTCCTGATCATCTAACCCAGGGGTCGGCAACCTTTTTAATATGTTGTGCCATTTAAAAAAAAAATTGTGGATCGTGAGGCTCAGGTTTGGGAAGGCTAAATAACTTTTTTTACCTGACGCTGCCTGCCTCCGGCGTCTATAGAAAAGAGATCAACTCAGTGTGCGGAGTTTAAATCTCTCAAATCATATTACAGGATAAAGGAAATACAGTTTAAACTGCCGTATGCAGAGAAGACGCCGACGTGTCGCACTTATCATTCATATCACATCATCAATCAGATCATCGATCATATAATGTATCATATATTTCCTTATCTGAGTCAGCTGAGCCGTATCTGCCCGTGCAACACTTACAGTGTCACATACTGTATGCAGAGGTATTATTTTAAGCAACACATTAAGTTGACGAAACACTCGAGTCAAATGTAATTAAAGTCAGATCCACTCGTGTCTTAGATGGGGCAGCGATATCATAAAACTATACGCTTTCAAACACATATATAATATTAAACACAACAACCTCTGAACATTACAAATATTCGCCTCAATTCAACCTGGAACCTCTCTCATACAATAATACAATACTGTGTGTGTGTGTTGTGTGTGTGTGTGTGTGTGTGTGTGTGTGTGTGTGTGTGTGTGTGTGTGTGTGTGTGTGTGTGTGTGTGTGTGTGTGTGTGTGTGTGTGTGTGATGGATCGTTGGAGCTATGTGCAACTCAAGGTATATGCTCGAACCGGAGCTGCCTGGACGCTGCGATCATGTTGCGCACTATCCGTGCTGAGTGTGCTGACTTTTCGTACAATGTCCCACTGTCTGGCTTCCTGCATAAAGTCAAGTGCTCGGCACAGTTGTGGCGAAATGTCGCTCCTCTGTTTTCATTTAAACAGCTCCTTATATCCGTTAGCGCAGCTAGCTAGCACCAGGTGCTAACAACAACAATGCACGTAAGGTCTCTCTCTCGCTCGCTCGAGCCACACATACACACACCCTCCCGGTCCTCCCAACAGCCAGTCGGTGCCTGCCGGTGAGCGTGGAAGTGTGGTCTGCCACAAGCGGACGGTAGGAGCGGGGCTGTCAGCATCAGCTTGTAGATGGTATTTTAAACTCGATGCGCTCTGAAACTACGGGGCAACCGAGGAAAAAAAATACACATGCGTTAATCGCGTTAAAATAATTAGTGGCGTTAATTTTTTTTTGCGTTAACCCGTTATTAACGCGTTAACTTGACAGCCCTACTTGGAACACACACACACACAAATTCCATGTGTTGTATGTAATTATTAACAAATATACTAAGTCTGACATCTTCATTGACATTTTACAATCTTTCAGGGAACATCCTCTAATAAGCTCACTGAACAAATATCAGTTCACAGACATTTGATTTCATTTTTACAAGTGGCATGTTTGTATTGAACAGGTTATTAAACAGTGGAATAAAACTATTTTAAACTATTGGAAAGCACGGAAAATGTGTGTGTATTGAGATTAACCATTAGATGACATAAACATGAAGTCATGAACACTAACCCAGACATTAGTTGTCTAACTTGAACCTAAGACACTTGTAGCCAGTCTCTGCATTCCCCTTATTCCACAATAGGGGAATGTCAACACAGACACCTGTCAGCCCACACTCTGCTGTTCCTCAGCGCCACTCCCCCTCCCTCCCGCTGAAATTATGAATGAAAAGCGTAGTAATCATAGATAACACGGCAGGGTCCGTGACAGTTTGTTTTCATCTGATTTCAAATAAACAAAGTCTTGGTTTTAAGAATATTAAACTTGTTTCGCCAAATTCAGATGATAAAAACAACTTTTAAGATTGTAAAGGCACAATTACAAGAGGCAACTTAACGTCACAGCAGGCATAACAATAGCCGGTGTTTCTTGTGAGGGTTTCCCCGGGAAACAAACACAATACACACAAATGCGTCACAGATTATTTTGCGGTATTTGAAATCATCTACTCAGCTCGCGACGTAACTATGAGTCTAGTGGACGGTATTAGTACTACAAGTAAAAAAAAATAATATTTTTAACATTTTTTTTAATTAATTACGTTGTTTATAAATTAATCTGAGGGCCGCAAAAAGAGGAGGTGGGGGCCGCATGCGGCCCGCGGGACGCCATTTGCCCATCCCTGCTCTAGGCTGACAATTTTTTGGAGCTGGAAGTGAACCGGATTCCGGAGCTAAGAAATGTATGTTAATGTTGTTCATTATTTTGTATTGTGATGCTTTGGCAACATTGTTTAATTTAACTTTCATGCCAATAAAGCCCCCTTTGAATTGAGAGAGAGAGAGAGAGAGAGAGAGAGAGAGAGAGAGGAGAGAGAGAGAGAGAGAGAGAGAGAGAGAGAGAGAGAGAGAGAGAGAGACAGACAGTCAGTGAGGGAACGTGTGTTTGTTTCTGGAAGTGAAACGAGGAAGCAGAAAAACAGAGGTCTGTGATGTATTTTATGAAACAGAAGAACAGCTAAATAAATGCAACGGCCTCCCAAGAAGAGCTCGCCTCTCTCCAGTCATTCAAGCTAAAGTGGGTTATTGAACCTGAAGCTTGTTGCTTCTGCCCTCCTCGACTACGGTCTGGGAGCTGACAGGAAAGTTCAACACACAGATGGCCAGTCCGCCACTGGGCTTTCAACTAAATACACAGCCACGCAAACACTGTGGCATTTGTACAGCTCCTTATGGGTACTGCAATTAGTGAAGTGCTTTCCTCCGTGGTGAAACGATCAGCACTGCACCGCGGAGGAAAGCGGCAGAAAGTCACCATGGAGTTAAAGAGAGCGGGGCTGCGTTGCGTGTATGGCTTCCTTCTGCAAGGGGAGACGCGCTCTGGCGGCGTTCTCGTTCAGGATCCGAAAATACAATATTTTTGCAAACTTATTCCACGTATTCCTAGTGTGCCACTGGTTACGGTGCCGCGTGCCAGCATTGGCAGGGGTTGCCGACCCCTGATCTAACCCCGGCCAGATCTTGTGTGGAGCCCCAGCCCGAGGGCGACTGATGCTCATTTTGTGTTTCTTCTATTTCTGAATAATGGCACCAACAGTGGTCTCCTTCTCTCCAAGCTGCTTTCTGGTGGTCTTGTAGCCGACCCCAGCCATCTGCAGGTCAACAGTCTGGTCCCTGAGGTCCTTAGACAGCTCTTTAGGCTTGAGGTTGGAATCTGATTGGTTGATTCTGTGGACAGTTGTCTTTTATACAGGTAACTAGTTGATATTAGGAGTATTTCTTTAAAGGAAGAGGATTTATGTAACCGTCTGGGAGCCAGAATTCTTGTTGGTTGCAAGGGGATCAAATACTTATTTCCCACAGTTAAATGCAAATACATTGTTATCTTGTATATAATGTCAATTTCTGGATTTTCTTTTTGATATTCTGACTCTCACTGTTTATATAAACCTACCATTACAATTACAGACTATTAATCTGCAGGGGATCAAATACCTATTTCCTCCACTGTAATTGAATTAGGTAAATAGAAAGCAATAATACTAGGTTGAACCTATTTTTTTATTTTTAATAGTAATAGAGTAAGACCGGTTCACATTTATTGCACTCAATATGTTCCAGAACATGTCCAACCCAACAAGAACCAGTCCTTACAAAGTACATCAGTCCTTTACAGTATAAATCACAATCCTGTGTCCAAGTTGCTATCCCGTTGCTTCAACATTACTCCTCAGTTCCATGAATCATATGAGCAATAACATTTGACTTTTAGCAGCACCTGTCGTTTAGCTTTACATGGTCTCCATCACTATACAACACAATATCACAACAACATTGTTTTTTTTTAAAAATACATACATTTTTAGCCATGCTCACCTCCTCACCTGTCAGGAGGTGAAACCCATGCTGAGATGCATCAATGAGAAAATAGAGGTTACTGTTTGTGTGTGCAGGCGAGTGAGGGATGACAAGAGAGGGATGGGAAACCTTTGTTGTGCAAATTAATTAATTCTCAGCTACACACACACACACACACACACACACACACACACACACACACACACACACACACACACACACACACACACACACACACACACACACACACACACACACACACACACACACACACACACACACACACCTTCAAAGCTACAGGTGAAGTACCCATGGCTTCCAGCTATGTTTTTATATCAGAATTACTGTGACTGGAATATTATATGCATCTGTTCAATCCCATTCGAATTACTTCGCTTGCATGCATTTACTATCAGCAATATGAATGTCTCAGGTTGATACTGAATGAAGGTTCAAGGTTCAAGGCTGTTATTAGTCATATGTACATAGCTACAGAAAATCTTAGGTCCCAGAATGAAGACATTTGTATGTGAATCACTATACTGTAGGTGTGGAATCATGCAATACCAATGATATTAGGAAGACAAGGCTGGACGGGGTTAATAACTCTCAGAGGCCAATGTCTACACATTTACAACAGACCAGACTGTTTAAGAGCCTTTGGTTTGCACATGAGGCCTGCAGTATGAAGACACACACATCCTCATCTCTATTACAGGAAGTATCATGGGAATGCACATCATTTGTATTAAATAAAACATACATAAACGACCGGTAGATGCCACTAGCCTTGCCCTGTGTGCTGTGTGTATTTGATGTGCAACTATTTGAACTTTTATGACTTAGCAAAGGTGCTAACCAAAGTGTGGCCCGAGAAACCGGGCTTCAGTAGGGTTCTAAAGAACTGCTGATCAAAAGAATGCACTCCCACAGATCCTCAGCGACACCAAGCATGAAGGAAATCTGTTGTTGAGTAAAGAAATTAACACATACACTACAGTGCACACATAAGCACAGACAAGTGTATAATGTCACACCGACATTTTGTCACAGGGTGAAAATGTTCATTTCTGATGTTGTTATCCATGAAACATCACTGCCTTGTTCCTCTTTGTTTTCCGATTTGACTTAAGGTGAGAAAAGTTACACATTTGTGTTACTTTGTATCTGAAATTACTGACGTCTCATATTTTTGCAGCTTAATTGTGTTTTTAAAAGTGCTACTCCAGCTTTAAAAGCTTAGGATCATCCAGAAAAGTGTGTAAAAGAGAGGAGTGCAGCAAAAATAACAAGCTTTACAGAGCTTACTGTCAGCATTACTGCAGGGTTTGAACAAGGGTAGAAGTTATGGCTCTCGTCCAATTATCAGTCCGAACTATAATAGGAACATGCTTCAGGTTGACTCTTGTCTCCGCAAACGTACATAATGAGCATGGAACACGTTAGCATGACCACACCAGGTGGCGCCTTTATAGTCTGTAAAGTGAAGCCCATTTTACAGTAGCCTTGTATTTTTTTGTATTTATTTATCGAAGGACCATGCATACAAAAACATTAATCTCAGCAAAGAGAAGAGATGCAATATGCCAGATTATAGCTAATAGCTAATTTCCATTTGTGGAACTCACATTCTTTCAAATGGCCAGCAGGGCCATTCACTTTCATTCAACCTTCACTGGTTGTTGTAGATGTAGACTTTAGATTGTATTGTAGAAAATGACCCAACTTCCTCTTCAATATAGTACCTTAGTAAGCATTGACCTTAGGGTCTCACTTTCTTACTCTACAAAGAAGAGTTGGGTTTAGAGTGGTGCTACTTCGTTTTTTTAAAAGGTGGCTGGTTGCCATGTCACCCCATTAACAGAGTGTTTTCACTTTATAAAACTTCATTATTACTATTTAGTTGCCTAAAAAAAACTTTTCTTTTTGTAATTTACTTGAGTATTTCCATTTGTATTTATTTAATAACTGTAGTTACTTCACAGATGTGGATGAATGATGTGAAATATAATCAAGTGTTGAATCAGACTTTAGTTCCACCTGGAGTAAATCCACCAGCTACCCTGCAGAATACAAAGTCATTCAAACTAGCTGCACCTGTACCAGCTTTGAGAACACTTTCATGATCAATCATTATAAAACATATCATATATATTATTCTGAAATGGACCAATCTGCTTAATGAGTACACTCTGGTACACTAGATATATCGGTATACTTACACAAGATCTGAGTACTTCTCCCACCCCTGCCTCTTCTTGAGCTGGCGTACCCTCACCAGTTCTACTGTATGTGGCAGTGCGCCGCAATTTACTGGCTTGGAAAGACTCTGGGTTCAGGAGACTCAAAGTGTTTCTGTCTTCTGTCCGCTCAGTCCCAGCTGATAGTCACTGGGGCCCCGTCAGAAAGACAGAGCGCAGAGACCAGGTCGCAGAGGGGACCCTCACACTAAACACAGGCCCTGACCCTGGCAGACTGAATGGTCTCGGCCCCTTTGAGAAGTGTTTAAATATTTTCACTTCATTATGAAACAATAACATAAAAGATAAAATAACAAATCCTTGCCTAGAGGACAACATTAAAGTAAAGATAGGTCGTCTTACCCCACTCTCCCTTACTATTCATTTTCCTAGATAGTTAGTTTTAACAGACGATATCTGGTGACCAAACCTTTCATTTAATCAAGAGAAGCAGGAGCAACATATATGCATAGCAATTATATATGTGACTTTTTTTTTATCTATATGAATTTGACCATCTGCTCATTGAACTAAATCCCGAGCAGAAGAACTGATGACAACATAGGCGTCCTCTGAACTTCAAAAGTATTTTTGTGTATAAAATGTGTTATCATATGGAAACACTTTTGATTATACATCTTTCCTCACAAAAACACTTCTGAAAAACATGCCTAATGATGCAGCGAACTAAAGAAAAACATCACAAGTCAAAGAAAGTACACTGCCGTCATTTGTAGATCTGTCAATTTGCTTCAGCAAGTGAATTGAGGTGAGAGCAATCTCTGCACAAACTGCAGGGCGTCTGTTTAAAGGCCTCCCACGAGCAGGAAACAGCCTGATGGAGGCTACGGCCTGACGGAGGCTACATCCACTGCCGTCTTCACTTCAGCTGTGATGTGTGTGCTGTGAAGTGCTGAGACTTCTTTGTCCGGAGCCCTTTGATCAGGCTCTGTTCCACGGGGAGGAACAGACTTTGAAGGCCACCCTATCAGTCAACAGGGTCTGTCTGATTATTTGTGTCCTCCGCTGTTTAGCAGACGCTCAGCCAGCTAGGAAAATATTTCCTTTTTCTATCTTATCTTTTGTGTTAGGCATAGATCAATTTAAACATGAGAATCTTAATTTATATTTTCATGGACACCTAAAGATCCAGCCATATTACATTTGTGATTCCCTGACTTTAAATCCAGCTATGCTCACCAAAACCTGGATTCTGATAAACCAGTTGATCATTGGGGATGTCCAAGTCAATAGCTGGAATGTGATTTGGTCAACTTTTAGAATACTCTTAAGTATAATATCATATATAATATAAGTATTTGGACTGTTGGGCTTCTCTTAATACAAAGCTAAACACTTCTTCTGCTACTGGTATAGGTGAATAACATTGATCTGTTCATTGTGAAAGCAACTCGAGGAAATGCATTGTATATTTGTGCATACACACAACGTTTTTTTTTCAGTGCTTAAACAGAACCTGAGAACCAGCAAACCCCATCAGCCCACCTTTGAGAACTACTGGCCTTTCACTTGGCAGTTTGAAGGTGTGTCTTCTGGGCTTTTAAGATGTGGCCATATTTGGCTTGGGACTTGGTTGGGGAAGGGGTAATCACTGTACTCAATAGATTAGCACAAGGTTGTGACAGATATGTCTCACAGACAATAAATATAATTGTCTTTTATAGTCTTCTGACAATTTACCCTGTGCTACATTACATAAACAAATCTGAAATTCAGAGATGGATTGGTAAGGTGTTCAAAAAAAATGTAAGTGCATCTCAAGCTGCAACAGGCAGACGTCTTCCTAACATCAGCGTACAGCTGCATCAGTCATTGCCAGGCTCCATTAAGCTGAAGTGACCGTGAAATCAGACTTAACTAAGGCTCGTCTTGCTTTCTCTGTGTTTATGTATATATTCTATGTGGTTTGACACAGGATACACAAACAGCCATCCATTTAAGCTGTCTTCATTCCCATCAGTAACATGAATAGTTAGAGGAACATGGACTAGAAGGCTGCAGAACAGCAGCACACGTTGATCCCCTACTGAGTTAGTGTGGTAAAATCATTTCCCTATCTGAAATGTGTCTGAAAAGTTATAAAATAATATGTTTCACTATAATATACCGCTGTGTGATGTCGTCTACTAATCGTTGGTTCAATCTCCAGGGTGATACAAGGTACTGAACCCCAAATCGCCCCCATGGCCAACAGTGTGTGAGTGTGTGTGAATGTTAGTCTCCCTGAGCGTATCAAAGTGTGTGTATTTGTGTTGACATGTGAATGTTAAAGCACTTTGAGGGGTCTCAAAGATAGATCAAAAGATAGATCTACATAAATGGAGTCCATTTACCATTTATTATGTGATCTCTACAGACAAGCTCTGTTGTTTATGAACACAATATTTGAGTGTTTTCGTTTAAATAGAGAATGAATGAGAATATCAAGATACATTTAAATAATCAGCCAAATTGCTTATCATACTGTCTTTGTGCAGCTGTGTCTATGTTTGCTAGAAACTATATGTTTCTGAAGAACTACATTTCTTGACAGAAGAATGATTATTTGTCATTGATCAATTATTTGATGTGTTGTCGCTGTGTTGATTTTAAGAAACTTTCCCAGGTACTGTATATGCAGGAACTGTTTGTACTACTCTGGTGTTGCTTGATATCGACTATTTGTACTGCACTGTAAATGATGGCCTGTCATGGCTAATTATTCAGAATTGCAGCGTTTATTGTCAAAGTTAAACTCTTTGTTTACCATCTTTTCAATCCAGGCCAAAATGCGCACTTATTCACAATATACTGTATTTCACTATTCATGGTCCCAATTGGATGAACCCTATAGCCTCTTCTCTGTTGTTAACCCGAAGGTAAACTTTACATTTCAGGAAGGAAATTGTCAGTATGTATTTCTCCCACGTTTATTGGTGTTTGGTGTCATGGACAGAGTGGAATGTGGGATCATTAGAGCAGGGTTACGGTTATCAGCCTTTATTGTCCATGATAAGAAGCTCATGATAACATATTATTCACTAACACCGCTGCATTGAGGCTTTCTACAGTGCTCTCTTCTCTGTCTTTCTGCTTGTCTGTATCTCTTGCTGTATCTAAATCCTGAGAGGGCATACAAGAAGCAGCTTGTCATGTTGGTGAGGTTGTTACACTCTCTTGTCACTCTGCTTATCTTCCTGTTTGTCCTTCTGTGTCCTAGGAGG
This sequence comes from Gymnodraco acuticeps, assembly GCF_902827175.1. NCBI lineage: Eukaryota > Metazoa > Chordata > Actinopteri > Perciformes > Bathydraconidae > Gymnodraco > Gymnodraco acuticeps. The sequence continues at coordinate 117,998 of NW_022990181.1, read as the reverse complement.
TGTGTGAGCTTGAGAGACTGTCATTATCTTCACTATCTTATGTCTCACCCTCCCATCTTCCCCTTTGTCTAAATCCCACGTATGGGCAGAGTAAGACATGTCAGCTACAAGAAAGTCTCTTGTTAGGTTTCCATCTAATCTCACACCCCCAACCTGTGAGCCTCTGGTGTTGCTTGATATCGACTGACGGCTTCTCGGGGTCAGTAGACTCACCTGTAGGCTTCAGGGCGGAGGGAAGTTGTATCCAACACTTTTTATGGTCAGAAAACCAATGTTGATAGTGATTAGTATGTGAGGAGTGTGTGTTACCCAGCCATTTATCTCTGCAATCAATCAATCAATCAATCAATGTTTATTTATATAGCCCAATATCACAAATGTTACATTTGTCTCAGTGGACTTTACAGTTTGTACAAAATATCAGTATGACAATACGACACCCTCTGTCCTTAGACCCTCTGTCCTTAGACCCTCTGTCCTTAGACCCTCACATCGTACAAGGAAGAACTTCCGAAGAAAACCCACAGTTTAAAGGGAAAAATGGGAGAAACCTCAGGGAGAGCAACAGAGGAGGGATCCCTCTCCCAGGACGGACAGACGTGCAATAGATGCCGTGTGTAAATTGAAAAGATAATACATTTGCAACATAGGTAGTCCAAATGTTTGGAAATGCATGTGTGTATAATAGGAAGATGAATCCACGAGGATATCCATCCAGGACCTATGATCCAGGACCACAGCCACGACTCAAGATCCTGGGCTCGCGATCCAGGACACAGGACCGCAGCAACAGGATCATCCATGTCTCCGGATCCCGGCGTATATAGACACCAAAAAGAAAGACATTTGGGGAAGCTGGGTTAATCGGAACATGAGAGTACACAGGTATAGACAGAGAGAAAGAAGAAGTAAGATGTCCCCCGACAAACTAAGCCTATATCAGCAAAACTAGGGGCTGAATCTAATCAGCCCTGACTATAAGCTTTATCAAAAAGGAAGGTCTTAAGCGCACTCTTAAAACGGATAGGGTGTCTGCCGCCCGAACACAAACTGGAAGCTGATTCCACAAATGTGGAGCTTGATAAGAAAAGGCTCTGGCTCCCATTGTACTTTTAGAGACTCTAGGAACAACCAACAACCCTGCATTCTTGGAACGCAATGCCCTAGTAGGACAGTAGGGTATAATGAGTTCTTTAAGGTAAGATGGCACCTGCCCATTAAGGGCTTTGTAGGCGAGAAGAAGAATTTTAAATTCTATCCTGTGTTCTATAGGGAGCCAGTGTAAGGCAGCCAGAACAGGAGTAATGTGGTCCCTTTTCCTAACTCTGGTTAGTACACGAGCTGCAGCATTTTGAATCAGCTGAAGCGACTTGACTGACTTCTTGGTACACCCTGATAATAAAGAGTTACAATAATCCAGCCTTGAAGTAACAAATGCATGGACTAGTTTCTCTGCATCGTTTTGAGGCAAGATATGCCTCATTTTTGCAATGTTACGTAGATGGAAGTAGGCGGTCCTTGAAATTGATTTTATGTGGGCGTTAAAGGATAAATCCTGATCAAATATAACACCAAGATTCCTTACAGTCTCACTGGAGGCCAAATTAATGCCATCCATGGTTAATATATCCTTAGATAATTTGTTTCGTAGATTCTTCGGGCCAAGTACAATAACTTCAGTTTTGGTCGTGTTTAACATCAAAAAGTTTAAGGTCATCCACGTTTTTAAGTCCTTAAGGCAGTCTTGAATTTTATTTAGATGATTAATTTCATCAGGCTTGATTGATAAATATAGTTGAGTATCATCCGCATAACAATGAAAATGTACAGAATGATTCCTTATAATATTGCCTAACGGAAGCATATATAATGTGAACAAAATAGGTCCGAGCACTGAGCCCTGTGGCACTCCATGGCTAACTTTGGTTTGCGTGGAAGTTTCATCGTTAACACGTACAAACTGAGAGCGTTCAGATAGATAGGACCTAAACCAGTCTAAAGCAGTTCCCTGTATGCCAACTAAGTGCTCTAGTCTTTGCAATAAGATATCATGGTCGATAGTATCAAATGCAGCACTGAGATCGAGCAAAACAAGAATAGAGACACGTCCCTTGTCAGAGGCTATTAGAATGTCATTTGTGACTTTAACCAGAGCTGTCTCTGTGCTATGATGTGTTCTAAAGCCATAATGAAAATCTTCAAATAAATCATTGTTTTTTAAGTAATCACACAGCTGTTTTGCGACCGCTTTCTCAAGAATTTTTGAGAGGAACGGAAGATTGGAAATAGGTCTATAATTGGCTAAAACCTCTGGATCGAGGTTGTGCTTTTTAAGAAGCGGTTTTATCACTGCTACTTTGAATGATTGTGGAACATAACCTGATAATAAAGACATATTCATAATATTTAATAAATAAGTGCTAATTAATGGAAAAACTTCCTTCAACAGCTTAGTTGGAATTGGGTGTAACATACACGTTGATGGTTTAGAAGAGAGAATCATTGAATTTAATTGTTCAAGGTTTATGGCTGAAAAGCATTCTAGTTTACTATCTAGTGTAACATTAGAACTTACGTTTCCGGGAGCTGTTGATAACACTATACTGGTCAAAGGCAAGAGGTCATTAATTTTGTTTCTAAGAGTAACAATTTTATCATTAAAAAAGCACATAAAATCATTACTACTGAGTGCTATGGGAATAGAAGGCTCAATTGAGCTGTGGCTTTCTGTCAGCCTGGCTACAGTGCTGAAAAGAAATCTTGCATTATTCCTATTCTCATCTATTAATGAAGAGTAGTAGGCTGCTCTCGCTTTACGCAGTGCTTTCTTATATTCATTGAGAGTAATATGCCAAATTAAACGAGATTCTTCAAGTTTAGTGGAACGCCATATCCTTTCAAGTTGTCTCGACTTTTGCTTTATTTTGCGGGTTTCGGCATTATGCCATGGAGCTAATCTATGTTGTTTTATTTTCTTCTTTTTCAAAGGAGCAACAGAGTCTAATTTTATTCGCAGCGCATCTGTAGCACTATCAACAACATGATCAATTTGGGGTGGTGTACATTTTGTATAAGTTTCCTCCCTTACATGCAGACATGCTATCGAGTTAAGTATTGGTGGAATCTCTTCCTTAAATTTGGCTATAGCACGAATAGATAGGTTTCTGCTGCAGGAGCTTTTGACTAATGCTTTGTAGTCTCGTAACAGTACTTCAAAAGTTACTAAGAAATGGTCGGATAAAGCAGGATTATGCGGTTCGACTAATAGTTGCTCAATTTCAATACCATAAGTCAGAACAAGGTCGAGAGTGTGATTATAGCAGTGGGTTGGTTTATTTACAATCTGACAAAAACCAACAGAATCTAATATAGAGTTAAATGCAACAGTAAGGCTATTTTTATCATCGTCAACATGAATATTAAAGTCACCTACGATAATTACTTTATCTGTTTTAAGAACCAAAGTTGATAAAAACTCAGAGAATTCAGATAATAATTCTGAATAAGGACCTGGTGCACGGTACACTGTAACAAATAAGATTGGCTGCAAAGTTTTCCAGGTCGGATGCGTAAGACTAAAAACGAGACTTTCAAAGGAGGTATAATTTAATTTTGGTTTAGTATTGATAAGTAAACTTGAGTAACTGAACCCATGTCTTAGAAGCACGGTTTTAGTTGTCAGAAATGCTACTTGAAAATTGAGATTTTTCATCCATTTCAGTGTAACACAAGACCTGGAATGGCCTTCCAGTCATAACAAACAAATTGTACCTCACTGCATTGCTTTAGAAAATACCTGACAAATCATTTGATCACTATATGATGCCTGGTTTTCATTTTTATTTGTAATCATTTAAACATTCAACCATTACACCACAATGACATTAACTCCTGACATCTTAAAATCTGGACTTGTCAGTGAAACTGATTCCGGGAATTATTACAACATGTGTCTATGAATGAAGCAGGCGCAGCACGACACTACCTCAGGAGTCCAACATTGTTTTTTTTATTAGTTTAATTGTTTAATTTCCTGATGCCTAAAACAGAGGGAGAAAAAAACAGCAAACATTTCCACTCTAGAGTTAATATGCATTGGTGCATTGCATGCAAAACCACAATTGACAAGACTCTGACAAATATGCACTAATTGCAGAGGGACACTTTCTCTGATTAATAAATATCATCATTCATTTTAGAATCCAATAAAAACCATGATCTAAACATTGCATAATTTAAGTTTATGGGAGATTTAATAGTGTCAATTATCTTTATTGCGTCTTGCTTGTAAACAGAATGTTAGGGTATCATGAGTATTGAGCTGTTTTATACTATATTTTAGTTTGTTTGTCTGAACACCTTGTTTCTCTTGTGCATTAAGAACACTTGTGTTAGAGCATGATTTAACAATAAATAGGTTATACAGTATAAAATACCACATACGGTCCGCCCTCCCATGTCACCCTGGCATGACCTCTTGCCCCCCCCTTTGCCACCCCATGTCAAATGTTCTAGAACTGCCACTGGTGGACTGCAAATAAGTCAATAAAGGAGCATGGCTGCTCATTCCCTGGCTCTCTACAGAGTTTGGCTGGCTGTTTAATCTATGTTCACACTGAGACAGTACAACACATAGAGAGAACAGTACACCTAGTGTGTAAGAACATACAAGCAGGTACACAGTATGATCACAAATACATACAATCTGTTAAAAATCTGTTTTTATTAAAAAGTACAGGCTGCATATGTGTTCTCAGCCTTTCAACATCCTCCGAAGGCCGTACAAATGATTGACCTTGATTGGCCTTTCTTTCATGCTGCGCAAAGAAAAAGCAACCTCTTAATCCAGATATCTCACAATGACTCGCGCATGCATGCACGTGCACGGTGTGGCATGACCACCACAATAGAAAGATATGGACACAAGATGTGTGCAAATGTATTTAGTTTCCTATCCATGTGGACATGATTTAAGTGGGAGGGGGACCAAACATAAAGTAGTTTGCGCTATGTCGCAGCGTCATTCAAAATAAGCACCTCTTCTCGCTTCACCTTAGCAAGAAGGGCCGTCTGGTGAGACATCTCACTTCATGTTACTCTGAGAATAGGGGTTACGTAAGTAACCTATAGTTCTCATTCATAACACTCCGTTCGATGTCTCACTATGGGATATTGAAACTCCCGTATTGCTAGACATGCTTATCTCGAAAATCACCAAAACAACCAGAACTTAACAGGTAGAACCCTGTCTCAACACGGATGGAAACACCCTTGAACAAAGCCCAGGATGTAGCCAGTCCACGAGTAGAATGAGCATGCAGGCCCGTTGGTGCCTGCAAACCCTGACTCGTATAAGCCAGAGCAATCGCTTCCACAATCCAGTGGGAGAGCCGTTGCCTGGTAACGGGCTTGCCCTTATGAGGGTTAGCCCAGGATACAAAGAGTTGGTCATTGCATCGAAACTCTTTTGACCTGTCCATATAGGTGCGTAAAGCACGGACTGGGCACAGCAAATTTGGCCACTGTTCCTCAGAGGAACACAGTGGCGGAGGAAATGCCTCAATGTTAACTGGGGTACATGAGCCAACCACCTTAGGTACAAAGGTTCAGCAACACTCTTGTTTGCCCCGGGGCAAACTGAGTGCATGAAGGATGTACAGAGACCGCATGAATGTCACTGACTCGCTTGGCAGATGCCAGAGCCAGTAACAGCACTGTCTTCAGTGACAGGTGTTTCATGTCAGCTTCTTCCAGGGGTTCAAATGGAGGTCGAGTGAGCCCATCTAAAACCACTGCCAAGTACCATAAGGGCACCAGTGACCTGGAAACAGGGAGGAGCCTGCGAGCCCCTTTCATAAAACGGCAGACCAAGGGGATGTTGGCTAGCCGTCTTTCCCTCAAAGCCCACATGGCATGCAGCAATAGCAGCCAGGTACACTTTGATCATAGAGAAAGCTCTGTGTTTATCAATCAGATCCTGTAGAAATGATAGAATCACCCCGACAGGACATTGAAAAGAGTTGTGTCCCTTTTGAAGGCACCACTCCTCAAACACCCTCCACTTACAGTCATAGAGGGACCTGGTGGAGGAAGCTCTTGCACTCTGAATAGTGTTTATCACCTTCTGAGGGAGTCCCACTGTATTCAGGTTATACCACTCACGGGCCAGGCCCATAGTGCCAAGCGCTCTGGGTGTGGGTGAAAAATCGTCCCCCCCGCCTGAGACAGTATGTCCATGCGTAGCAGGAGCTGCCACGACTGCCCGCACAGCAGCTGATATATCTCCGCCAGCCAGTACATTGCAGGCCAGTGTGGAGCTATTAGGATCAGTGTGTGGCGTTGTTCTCTCACTCTGGCCAGAGTTGGGGGTATCAGAGCCAGGGGTGGGAACGCGTACAGAAGGACCGGAGGCCAAATTTGCGGGAGCGCGTCCACGCCTAACGGTGCGTTTAAATCGCGCATTGAAAAGAACAGCTGACATTGAGCGTTTTCTTTTGATGCGAACAGATCCACCGCGGCCCAGCCGTAACGCACCCACAGCTGACTCACAATCATTGGATGTAGAGTCCAGTCTGCATATAGTGGTGCACCTCTGGACAGCAGATCTGCCCCGAGGTTCATCACTCCTGGTACGTGCGTCGCTCTCAGAGAGAGGAGACGTCCACAGCTCCATAAGATCAGTTGGCGTGCCAGCATGTGTAACTGGAGAGAACGCAAACCCCCTTGGCGGTTTATATACGATATTGTGGTCGTGTTGTCTGTCCTCACGAGGACATGATGTCCTCTGATAAAAGGCAGAAAGCGTTTCAGGGTGAGGAACACCGCTAAAAGCTCCAGATAATTTATGTGTGACCGTTGGAGGTCTCTGCTCCAGAGACCCCTCACAGGTCGACCTTCGTATATACCCTCCCAGCCCGTCAGACATGCGTCTGTGGTGACCACCTTCCGTGATAGGACAGCACCCATAGGCACGCCCCGTACTAGAAAAGTCGGGTGCGCAGTGCCATTACGCATTTCATAGTGACCATCACTCTCCGCGCGCCATGACGCACGGGGTCCAGTCTGAGGGCAGCTACCCAGCGCTGAAACTCCCTCATGTGTAAGCGTCCCAGTCGTGCCACTTCAGGCCAGGGGATGTCCAGCCTGGACGCAGCGCGTTGGCACACGGTCTGCAAGTCCATACTGAGGCAGGGCGAAGCTGGTGTGCTTTCGCCCGGGGGAGCGGACATCGCCTCCGGCTTGGCAGCCTGGGCAGATGAAACGAAGATGTCATCTTCGTGCTCATCCGAGTCGGATAAGAGGAACTCAGAGGAATCCTCTTCATCCTCCTCCATATAATCCAGCTGTAGGACATCCTCCGCGGGTGGAACCACGGTGAGGTCCAGTTGGGAGCCCCAGCTTGACACAGCGCGGGGCTCCGCTCTCGCGGCTCTTGCTGCCACCGGGCCCCAGCCTGACACGGCGCGGGGCTCCGATTCCGCGGCTACTGCCGTTGTTGAGCCCCAGCCTGACACAGCGCGGGGCTCAATCTCCGCGGCGGTCGCCACCATGTCCCTATTGCCGGCTGGCGAATCAACGGACATGAAGGGGTCCCGTCCCGACAGGCTAGCTTGGCGCGCTAGCCGTCGGCGGAGGCTCTTGATGGTGAAGCGGGCACAATGCCCGCACGAACCGGGGGTAACGATAGCTTCCTGGGCGTGTTCCAGCCAAAGGCAGGACGAGCAGATCTGGTGTGAGTCCGTGCCCGAGATCCTAAACCCGCAGCCTCCGAGCCGAGCCTCCGAGCCTCCGACTCCTCTGGTGTGAGGGAGAGAAGGGTCCATCCTCGTTTGCCGGGGTGTCGGCGCGGAGGTACAAACTTGAAGCTAGTAACAGGTATGTTACCGAAAAAAATCCAACCTTATCGTTATTCCGAAAGGAAAAAACGACGGGGTAGATTTTTCTTTCAAAAATATTAACTGGTGTGTTAATATCTTTCTTATCTCCGTCTCCTCTGGTGTGAGGGAGAGAAGAGTCCGTCCCCGCTCACCGTGGTGTCGGCGCGGAGGGATAAACTAGCAACAGGTATGTTACTGTTTGAAGAAAAAAATCAAACTTTACCGTTATTTCGAAAGAAAAAACGGTGGGGCAGATTACAATATTAACTGGTGTGTTAATATTTGTTCAATTCTTCTGCAAAGCAAAAAAGTAACCGGCAAGCGCCCGTCGACCGAATGTTAGCTTGGGTTCAGTCTGTGGACCGTTAAGCTAGCCCGGCTACTGATATTCGAGATGTGCTCTGAAGCGAGAAGAGGTGTTTGAATGACGCTGCAACGTAGCGCAAGCTACTTAAAGGGTGGTTGGATTCCCTGACGTAGACGTCAAGATCACCAGCCAATCAGGATTGGCGTAATGAGATTGATGCTTCTGTTTGCATACGCGTTGAGGCGCATCCCATAGTGAGACATCGAACGGAGTGTTATGAATGAGAACTCGCAGAGACGGCTCAAGGAGCTTCTTTCATTTAACCCTTCACATTCAAACAGAAACTGAACAGTCAGATTCGAAGGATGTATTTCTTAGAAATTAAATGAAGTTATTTTGGTAAAACTAATGAAAAATATAACAAAAAATATATATTTAAAAAAAACTTTTTTTTTGAATATCTTAGGCCTAGAGGGCCCTGACGGCTTGCCACTGGATAGTACCAACGATTAAAAAAAAATATGATACTGATTCACTTGTGCTTATTAATAAAGTACACTAGTCAAACATTTCTTAGTGACATTATTCAATCCAGCCGCGAGATACTGTTGTTATGACGATCATGTAATCATCATCATCTCGATCATCATCATCCCCAATCTATTCAGATCCGCTGCTGTAGTGAGCTCTCACACACACACACACACACACACACACACACACACACACACACACACACACACACACACACACACACACACACACACACACACACACACACACACACACACACACACATACACATACACATACACACACACACACACACAGTGGAACAGCTGGCATCTGTTCGGTATGGCATCTTCATCTGAGGGGCTCATCATCTGGCCTCCATCTCTGCTTTCCTCTCTTTTTTGGTCTCCCCCCATGTTTATCTCTCACATACTCTCCCCCCTTTCATCCCTCTCTGCATTACCCTCGTTCGCTCCCTCGCTGTCTCTACTTCACACACCACATCATTTCCACTCAACTTACACCCCACACACACACACACACACACACAAACACCTCCCCATTAACTCACCCCGGTGTGTCCCACCCCCCTCGGTGTCACCTCCTCTATTTCTTGGCTTTTCAAACAAATGCCCTCTATCTCACCATCCAGCCATTCAAGGACAACTCTCCTTCTTTTTCTCTCTCTCTGTCACACACACACACACACACACACACACACAACACACACACACACACACACACACACACCCCCAAACACACACCCAAACACACACACACACACACACACACACACACACACACCACACACACACACACACCACACCACACACAGTGAAATGACTCTCCTTTGCTGCATCACTTTGAGGAATATTACATCTTCTTCTCATGTCTGCTTCAGAGAGAGGACTTGTGAAGTCATTTTCCCAGCGCTCGACAATTCCCTTATTTGAAGATAGCTTACCTGGGTGTAAAATATTTGTGTGTACAGGTAGAACTTGAATTGAAATGAATTCCAAAGTTGTGTGTCGTAATGAAAGTGTGAAAAAGATATTCAGTGGAACAGGAATTGATTGCACTGATCCATTGGTTTATTTGAGCTGTGACGTATGGATTTATTTATATTTAATTTCAGAAAGGCGTACAATGCTGCTGATCAGAGAGTATCAACAATCGAACCATAAAGATGGTTTTAGCATTTAGCTTCTTTAAGCTCATACCTTTGATTAATTGTTCATCTTGGTTGGGTGTGGAAACCAACCAGATGAAGAAGCAGCAAATAAAAGAAATGAGCTCTGTTCTCATCATCCCCTCGTGCTATGAGCACATTAAGACAGTAATACACAGTCCCATTACAGTATATTGGGACTTGTATGGATTTTCATTGCCATAATTACACTGTAGCATATGTGTATGTGACAATAAAGCCTTTGAACCTTGAACAACATATCCTAGAAAAGCTTGTAGTGTGGGCTGTAATACTAGTTCAAATGTTTGAATCAGTTATCTCTGTCCTCTCTGATATTTTCTGTGATGCTTTATTTTATTTCTAAATGAATGTCCTGCTATGATCAGAGAGTACAGTCACAAGCAATAACTCTAGTTATTCAGAGGTGCACAGCACAGACTCTCCTTTATTCCTCTCTTTTTATATATTTTGTGTCTATCCAGTGGGAGGTCAACATCAAGTCAAGTCAAGGTCCAAATGACTTAAAGTGTGAATCCTGTTGCAAAGTCAGTCCAATAGTAAAAAGAAGCTTTTGCTCTGAAACCTTGACTCTGTTTCTGCACCTTTAATAAATTAGTAAAGTCCTCGCCGGTTTGACTCCCCGCTCTGTACATTGATCACAAAGGTACAGTTGTTTTTTTAAATGTGTCTTACTTGTAGTTTCGCACGTACATTTATGCTTTTAACACTAGAACCGCCAGAGGTCGCTGTATACCTAAAACCGCCAACGGGTCAAATGTACCCGCTATTGATTTTCAAGGTACGATGTTCTTTTATTTATCATACAGAACAGTGAGTTTTGATCGCACAGGGATGAAATGTATATCAATATAATCTGTGGACTCTCAGCTTTTCATATGATATAGTTTGTGCAGATAGCATGAAGTATAAAATATCGCTACCAGTGCTGATTTAAACGCTTGGTGTTAGACTTGTGTTTTGTTTAGTTACACATTTCTCTATCTCTCTATCTATCTATCTATAACTATCTATCGATCCATCTGTAATGTTCTGTTCTATGGACATATAATTGTCATAAACAGACGACGCGGACTACTTATCTCATTCCGAGTGTCCATCTTTATTCAACTGGCACGTAACCTGCACACATGCATTACGTCCTCAACGTGAGCTCAGTCATCCAAGATCTTGTATTCTCCAAGATGTTACACTATCTATAACTATCTATCTGTCCATCTCTATCTCTATCTATCAATATATCTATCTCTCTCTCAATCTATCTCTCTATCTATAAGGAACCGCAGTAGACAAAAGGCGTTGCTATAGCAACACGTCATGTTTACGTTGCGGTAAATATTACCCGCTGGCGGATATAGGTATAAATGGCAATTTTTTGGCCGATTTTTTCAATCTGACTTCATATTGACAATTTTTAACAACAGAGGGTGCTACATAACACACTTTCAGGAAAAGTCACGGACTGGGAGACTTTAATATTTTATTGAAAAAAAGTTACATACAAGTTACAAAAACAGCTGTGGGTAAAATGTACCTGTTGGCGGTTCTAGTGTTAAAATGCCGTCTTTTTCTGAGCTCTAGAATATGTAGTAATCGTTCCAATAAGAACAAAAGACATGCACAGCGCCTAGTGTTTTTCTTTTGTGAGTGCTTCAAGTTGTAAATGTGTGAGACTTTTTAGAAAAGTGCCGTTGATGGCGTGACGCTTGCGTGGTTCACATAGATACTATTTCTGGTGTATTACAAAGACCAGAAAAGCCAGTTTGTTGGAGCAGCTCGACTGGGTGGACCCGGTGAGAGAGGGACTTTGATCGCCCTACACCCTCACTATACAGCTGTCAAGCTCCATCATACAGAGTGTGATAGCAGGCAGCTTCCGGTTGTTGTAAAAGGGAAAAAACAATGTCAGACACATATAGAACCACAAACTGGAAAGCGCTTTTTTTAATGAAATGGAGGAGCCAGCTCCTCTCTGCCATAAAAAGTTACGTTTTTATTGATAGAGAACATCTCATACACAAAGGCAATTCAAAGTGTTTTAAATAGGCAATAACACATCATTACAAATAAAATATACTGAACACAATGACAATTAATAAAAGAGATAGAAATTAGTTATAAAATTGACTTTGTAAATACAGATAATGCTGCAAGAAATGCTGAAGTGCAATTATAAAACATAGTTAGATCTGGAAAAGCATTAAAGAAGGCTTTCCGCCTCGATTTAACAGAACTCAGGGTTGGGGAAGACTTGAGATATTCAGGAAGTTAGTTCTGTAAAGCAAACAAACTAACTCTGCCTCAGCCAATTTGGTCTGACTCTGGGGACGATGGGTCGACCGGTCCCAGATGATCTTATAGCTGGGGAGGGGGGCTCGTAACGGAGCAGCATGTCAGACATGTATTATGGCCGATTATCCAAAATAAAAGTTTCCAAGGGCACTCGCGTTTAAAGCGTCCAAATACCTTTAATAAAGACCATGCAGTCACAGGTATGCGTCTGGAGGGTTTTAATCATATAATGTTCCATAGAACCGTTGGCGGTCCGACTTACAGTCCAACACTTTAAATAAATAAACGCAAGTAAATACCGTCAGGCGTGCAGACGTGTGTGTCATCTACCTTGTAGACTTCCCATTTTATACTGATAGACTTGCGCGCTAAAGCCTGCTTTTCCGTATGTAACTTTGTCGTAATCAATAACAACATACACCTTGAGCATTCCATAAACAAAGAAAACTATACCAAAAAACCTATAATTATAACTCCTGATTATCCCATTTATTTAAGTTAAATTCAAAGAATATGCAACTGTCTCACCAAACATGAATACTGACCATAAATAATAATAAGCCTGATAGGCTCTTGCAGGTATTGTGGTCCCCATCCATTTTGCACTTAATAAGTTAAAGTGACATTTCTAAGTCTATCCTTTGAGATATTGGAAGCCAGTACAGAGCTCTGAGAGGGGGGGGGGTTGATGTGCTCAGTTCTTCTGGTTTTGGTGAGGACTTGGGGGGGGGGGGGGGGGGGGGGGGCAGCGTTCTAGATTAGCTGCAGTTGTCTGATGGATTTCTTACAGAGACCTGTGAAGACACTGTTGCAGTTGTTATTATTATTGGGGAGGCTGTGGCTCAGTGGATAGAGTGCTGGACTTCCAATCAGGGGGTAGCAAGTTCAAGTCCCACTGCAGTCAGCATGTCGTTGTGACCCTGTGACACTTCACCCCAAATTGCTCCTGTGGGGATTGTCCATAGTATTGAATAATAGCTTTGGATAAAGGCATCTAACAAATGACATGTAATGTAATCAAGGCACAAAAAACGATGTGGACCCCAAGTGATGTCAATGTACCCCAAAAACATGATAATAAACAAACGATTACATTACATATTTTTTCTAACGATATTTACCAGTTGCTGAGGTTGAAACCGAAAAACATCTTGCAAATAAAAGTATAGAATACTAAATAGATTTAGAAAAATGTTGCTGTGATTATGATATTTATTTGAACATCTCTCTCATGCAGATCTCAACAGAAATAATCATGCTAATCATGTTGTGTGTGTGTGTTACTCTGTCTCTTTATAACAGAGCCAGTCTTTTTTCTCTTCATATTCTCTTATCTTCATGCCTGTGCAAATTATTCTGACTATAATCTTCCTCTCTTGTTCTGCTCCCTGCCTGACCCTTTATATAGTGAGTAGCGTCCGACGCCAAGCCCTACAAAAGGTGCTGTCACACACAAAACAATGAGCCGAGGGGAGATGTCTCTGTCTGCTTCACACACACACACACACACACACACACACACCACACACACACACACACACACACACACACACACACACACACACACACACACCACACACACACACACACACACCACACACACACACACACACCACACACCACACACACACACACAATATGGATATGTCTCTCAGTGCAACAACACACACAGAAAGTCTGGTCAAAAACAAGGGATTGCTTTACTCTTCTGTTGGAATAGACTTTTTTATTTTCCTACTAATTCAAACATAACTGAATCTGAATGAAAATACTGTGTCAAACAAGAATAGCCTATGTAATCATCTCTCATTCACATTCTTATCTAAATGACAGCAAAAGCAGATCAGGCCCTCCCATTTGACATTCCTGCCCTCCCCCAATAAACACGTTTTGTATTATTTATAACATTTAAGTTTTTTAAAAAATATATTTTTTTAAAATTAGAAATAAACTGTGAACTTTTATGCTACGATGTATGTGATGTCAGATAGTAACTAAAACAAAAAAATTGCAGGCTACGTCAAATAAATTCATGTGTCTGTTGTGATTTGTGATTGGTCCACATTTAGACCAATCACAGCGTCACACTCTGCCGCCTATTCTGGATTTGTGTATTGTTTATTGTGCATTCGGTAGACTCCCATTTCTGTTTGAATTACAAAATGGACATCAGAAATCGGCTTAAAATGTCTAAGGATTTATTAAAACGAAATAGCGATGAAAGAACTGCAGCCGATGGTGCTGCTGGCGACCCTGCACCTGCCGTTGCAGCAGCACGCCTTAATGTCACAAGCTTGACCTCGGCAAACCCCGGGGCTGAGTTAGCGAGCCCAAGCCTTGACTCATCAAGGAAGCCGCCACCAACGCTGTCCTCCGAGGCACAGCTCTTTGTGCCCCTACCATCACCACATGCGTTGCCACACCCTGTACCACACCCGCCAGCATCCTCCTCCTCCTCCTCCTCCTCCTCCTCCTCCTCCTCCTCCCTCCTCCTCCTCCTCCTCCTCCTCCTCCTCCTCCGTACCGGTGCCTCCACTACAGACGCTACCTTGCAGCACATCAACAGGTATTATTGGGCCAGCAACCGCTCAAAGACCAACAGCCCCAGATGATCTTGGGGTTAATAAACCCAACCAGGTGAAACTGGATCGTTATCCAGGGAGATTGTTTTCAGGAAAGAAGCGCACTTTTGCCGCTGCATGGTACAACAACAGACCATGGCTTGAAGATTCGTTAAAAGCAGACGCAGCCTTTTGTTTCCCCTGTAGACAGTTTAAAGTAAATACGTCTTCATCTGATGCGGCTTTTACTGTCAAAGGTTTTTGCGACTGGAAACACGCATTACAGACTGATAAAGGACTGCTAAGGCATGCCGAATCAAAAGAACACATTTCATGTGAGAGTTTGTGGAGAGAGAGACAGATACACGAGGAAACAAATAAGGAAAGTAGTACTTTGGTGCAGATCAGCTGGCACGGAACCGTTATTACGTGTCAGCTGTCGTTGATATTATAGCTTTTTTAGCTGTAAACCAACTCCCTCTCAGAGGTGACCACGATTCACTCCACAGCATGTCCGACTCAGGCAGTGGGCTCTTCCTATCGCTGTTTGAGTATACGTTGCACAAAGATGCAGAGTTGGCCGAAATAATGTTCTAAGTTAGCTCGGCTGAGCGAAAGGATGCACCTGCAGTGCATAGGAACATAAACCATGCCCAAGGCGGGCTAAACAGTTCATCGTCTCCGTCTCTATTTCTCTCCGAGTGCAACGATGAGGAAGCTGCCATCCTTAACCAGTGTGCCTTGCTCATGATTTACCAGTGTTTGTGCTGCCACGCACACATGTTTCAAAAGTGGTTTCTATATTGCCCTTTATTTGTGTATGTATTTGCGATAAGTGTGCGTCTTTACGCACTGCTGTTGGCCTTGCTGTTTGATATATATTGTGCCGCAGGCCCGCAGCACATGACGGTTTTGTGTGCCCTCCCATGAAAATCATATGCCCTCCCTTTAGATTTGTTCTGGCGCCGGGTCTGATACCACATAGCCATTTGATGTTATATTGTGTAAAATGACTATGATAGGGGCCAGGGTCACTTCCATGCTGAGTAATCTGCAGTTCAGATCAAACATAGTGAACTCTGACTCTTATACAATCATTATTTCCTCTTTGAGGGCACAATGGCTCAGTAGCAGTGTTGCCTCACAGGAAGGATATTCCTCCTATAGTCAAACACCTACAGCAGGGGTGCCCACACCTTTTTGGCTGGTGAGCTACTTTTGAAATGACCAGCTCACCGAGGTCTACCAACCAAAAATAAAATCCCAAATGGCAAGGGTTGCTGAATAACACGTTTTATTTATACATGGGATAATAGGGCTGCAACAAACGACTAATTTGATAATCGATTAATTAAACGATTAATCGACTATTCGGACTATTACTGTACGCCTTGCACAATTTCTCAAGCGCTCTTATTTAGCCATCAACTTTTAGATGTAGCTTGAGGTTGTTTTAGGCATGTGGAAACTAACAATGAAGACAATAAAGATGAATACTTGATTCAAAAATACATATATTATTAAATTAACAAATTGTTTACAAAACTAACATTGCTTTTTATTTAAATTAAATAAATAATATTTCACACCAAAAGAAACAACAATGTTTTAACAAATCCTATTAAATAATCTGATGACAGAACTGTGAACAGAATAGCTGTAACTTTAACAAAATAAATACCTCAGTTACCTCTAATCATTAACCCATGTTTGTATCATTGAGTTAACTCTGTGTGTTGCTGCTAGCATACATAACACCTGACGTGGAAACGTTTCTCGTGGATGGAGCTACAGAGCTACTAGAAAGACAGTCGAATCCGGTGCATTCCTCCGTCTGAATGTGGAGCACTTTTGCTAAATGTTTAGACAAATTGCTCGTGTTACCGCCCTCACATGCTGAACTCTCATGGTAACGAGCATTGTCCACCTCAAGACGGGTAACATTTAACCACACCTTGGAGCGCTTCTCTCCGCCATCCCCTCCGTGTGTTGCTGCATGTAGCAGCCGTGTGTGTAAACTGCCCCGCCCCCTCGCGCACAGACGGGAGAGAGAGATCTCGTCTGGATTGGAAAGGTCGAAAATACACCGACCATAGACGCATTTGTTTGTCTTTTTGCATATTAGACACGAGTTGGCGACATTAACGGAGCGTCCACACAGCGGCGTGCGTTGAAGCTTCCAACGCTTCTGCCCATTCACTTTGAATGGGGTGACGTCCCTTTTAGCCGAACTGCATTGTGGGAAGCGACGTGGAGCGTTGCTGGCGTTGCTCGCTTCAAAAGTTGAGCAATGTTCAACTTTTGGCGCCTCGGCAGAAGCGTCAGCCAAGGAAATCCCGTGTATGCAAATCTGCCAGTACAAGCGCTAGCCAATCAAACCGCGTGTATGCTGGGAGAGACTACGCAGGTCATTTCCTCATATTCCAAAAAATGGAGGGAAAATTCATTATAGCGGTAGTGAATCACCCGGTGCTGTATGATCAGTCTCTGTTCATCTACCGGGATACAAACCGGAGGAGCGAGGCATGGAGGGAGGTGGCAGAGACAGTGGGTGAAACTGGTAGGTTTTCACCTGTTTGGGGATTTTATATCCAGTTTACTTCGTTTTAACATTGCTATTGCTTTGTATGTCGGGGGCGGGAGATTCAGGTGATTGGTTGTTGGTCGCGTTGCTCGCTAAAAAATCCCCAAGCTTCAGACACGCCAAGCGTCAACACACGCTGCTGTGTGGACGCTCCGTAAGACTGCAAGATAATGTTTTTGTAGCATAATACATGACCTTTCTCTTTCTCAACTCGCTACTCGGAGGGAAGTTGCTGCTATGCCTTGTGAACACTCCGATAATGCCTCTCCACGTTACCTTTCTTTGGCAGAGCGACGCTTGCTTTACAAATAAGGCAAATAACCTTTGAATGTGACATCACAAACAAATATTGTTCCTCCCATTCTGGGTGGAAGTGGTATGTCTTTAGCTTCTTGCTCGGTCCCGCACGCATTTTGTTGTTTGTCTCTTTAACTTAATTTGAGTTTTCCCGTTACTTGACTGATTTTGTATCGCTTTGCATTCTGGGTTAACAGACTGGAAAGCGATAGGTCGCTTTTTCTGTCAAGTCAACTCCTGAATTAATTGGCAGGGAGGCCAAGGGAGGAGGGATCAAAACCTGTTTTGTCTATTTTTACGGAGCTGGATTTTTTTTTTTATGAATGACTCGCGATCTACCAGCATTGCCCCCGCAGTCGACGTACTGGGCACCTCTGACCTAAAGGAACAAAGGGTTTCCAAATCACCTAAAGACCTAACCTAACTCTAAAGCGCTAAAGTGTGAAGGTTTTGTTCTACACTGAACAAAAATATAAACGCAACACTTTTGTTTTTGCTCCCATTTTTCATGAGATGAACTCAAAGATCTAAAACATTTTCTATATACACAAAATAACCATTTCTCTCAAATATTGTTCACAAATCTGAAAAAATCTGTGATAGTGAGCACTTCTCCTTTGCCGAGATGCTGATTAGACAGCATGATTATTGCACAGGTGTGCCTTAGAATGGCCACAATAAAAGGCCACTCTGAAACGTGCATTTCTGCTTTATTGGGGGGGTCTGGGGGGGTCCGAAAACCAGGCAGTATCTGGTGTGAGGGGTAGGGGTAGGGTTAGGGTAATGTTGTGAATCGAGTGGCCTGTGTTCATCGTCCATTACATACGCCTGCCCATACCATAACCCCACCACCACCATGGGCCACTCGATTCACAACATTACCCTAACCCTAACCCTACCCCTAACCCTACCCCTACCCCTCACACCAGATACTGCCTGGTTTTCGGACCCCCCCAGACCCCCCCCAATAAGTAAAACTGAACATTTCAGAGAGGCCTTTTATTGTGGCTAGCCTAAGGCACACCTGTGCAATAATCATGCTGTCTAATCAGCATCTTGATATGCCACACCTGTGAGGTGGGATGGATTATCTCGGCAAAGGAGAAGTGCTCACTATCACAGATTTGTGAACAATATTTGAGAGAAATGGTTATTTTGTGTTTATAGAAAATGTTTTAGATCTTTGAGTTCATCTCATGAAAAATGGGAGCAAAAACAAAGTGTTGCATTTATATTTTTGTTCAGTGTACATGTTCAGACTCGTGATAGTCTGGACGTATTCCACCTCGCTCTCAATGTGCTTCAGCCTCGACACAATGAGCACTCTTACGCATTGATAGAGGACGATTTTCAGATTCTGTGGTAGAAAATGTACCTTGACTGTTGGCCATGACATTTCATTCAGATGTTCTTGGTCCCGAGGAGATTTCAATGAAATCCATCGTAATCATTTATTTTGATTAACCCACACTTTGGTCGATGACAAGATCCATGTAGCCAAACACAAAAGATCATAGAGGTTACTGCAATCCACCAAAATGATTAAAAAAAACGATAAGAAAAGTTAGGTGTAATGCACATTGCAGACCGGAGCCCTAAAGGGACATAAAAAAAGAGAGAGAGAAAAAAAAGAAGTTGGGATAACGGGTTCGTTTCTCGAGAAAGTATCTTGTGAGCACGAGAAACTACTCAGTTATCCCAACTTTTTTTTTTGGAGAAAGTTACCGCTGCGCCAAGGAGGAAGTAGAGCACACAGGAGGAGACAACCATTTGATTGCAGAGTCAGATTGTTATGTTTACGTGGGGAAATGAAATAATGCATACATTATTTGAGTGCTAGTGAATTGTCAACGGGGGGGAGCCTCGCTGCGGGGAAACGGTCGCCTGTCAGCGCAACTTCAATGATGCTGTTTAAAAACATTAAAATGTAAGGGCAGTGCCGGCCGTCAGCAAACCGAGCCGGCCGTTCTGTGATTCTCCAGATTCTACAGATGGCCAGTCCGCTGCTTTTGTTGCGGTGTAACTCCGACTTCTGTAGGTCATTTATCTTGTCTCATATCTCCATGACCTTTAGTCCCCAACCTGTCATGGAGCTTTGATTTAGAACAATTTAACATTTGAGGCTCTCAGTACAGCTCTGCTCTGATGAGGATGGCCGCTGTATATTAATATCTTCTAATGGTCTCCTGGTAGCCTATTTCTAAACGTGCGATTGATTTTGTTCAGCTGAATTATACAGATCAATGTTGGTCAATGAAACCAACCGTTGAAGGATATGACATTTTAAAGTTACCATATATCTATCCTGTCACCGCATTTCTGGAGGTTCAGAATAAGCTCATTGGTTGACTTGACCCCGATGGTCCAAGCTGTATTGTACATTTTCTAGGACAAAAAAAGCTGAATCGCAATGACAACTGTTGTTGGAGAGTATCATTATCACAACTAGTGTGGCAAATGGCATAAAAGATACTGGGGATTCCTTTTTTTAATAGAGTGAGCCGGCATGTGAAAAGTTTCTTCAACATGTTACCTGATTTATTACATTGATTTCATTTTCTTTCTGTAGAAAATACAGTACATTTGTATTACATTATTACAGAATGTTTGCATACAACCACTTTTATATTTGCTTTCAGCATTTGGCCTTTACCTGTCGGACACCAGAAACATTGTAAAATACACATGTTCCCTGAATTAATGCAAAATCACACAAGGGCTGCTGATGGCTGAAGCAAGGACTAACAACAACTCTTTTCCTCTTAAGATTTGAAATTCTTATGTGCTTGTAGTGCTGAATGCTAAGAGTGTGTAGGATGTCTGAATGTATCAGCCTTCTACCCTGGCTCTGGAACAGTGCATGCTGGGAAAGGCTTCCCTGATCCTGAGGAGTTTTAGGGAATACGCTGCATCCATCTTTTCAGTTTCTATAAGGATGTTCTGTTTACATGCATCTGTAGCTAGCTCCACCTTTTGTCCGTGTTACCTCTTATGTCCATGTATTGGTAAATGAAAGTTGGAAGGTAGGGATTTTGTGTTGATGCCTTGAGTTTTTGCAATGCCTACATTTAAAACTGAATTTCAAGCAGAAAATTGTTAACATGGGAAAGAAGTTGGCCATGACTTTTAAGTTATGCTGTAAGTGGGCTGAATAGAAAAACAATGGTTATACATTAGGTTAACTACATAATACATAAATGTGATGCGTTAATTGGAATAATTGCATAAACCTTGCTATAAGGCATTTTAAATATATTGGATTTAGTAATAA
Organism: Gymnodraco acuticeps; assembly: GCF_902827175.1. NCBI lineage: Eukaryota > Metazoa > Chordata > Actinopteri > Perciformes > Bathydraconidae > Gymnodraco > Gymnodraco acuticeps. The sequence goes on along the minus strand of NW_022990181.1, from coordinate 97,089 downwards.
TTATAGATGAACATGCTTATATAATGCATTTCAAACAAATATGATTTATTTATTTTAAATACATAACCTGTTACTAATGAATCTCCCAAAAAATACATCCTTTATTTATATTGAATACATTAGCCTAATTGTTATGAATTTGAAATGAATTAGATTTATTGATAATGAATCTGCAGCCCTGGTTATTGTGTATTTGAAACAACGTGTATTTGTTTGGTTTATGTCAGAACTGCATAATCCAACTTCATGGACATTTGATATGCAATCATCTTTTAAATAAGGTCTTAATATTTCTGTGGGTGTGAGCATTTGAGAAAATGAAAGGATGAAAACGATACAATCCGACAATAATTTATTGTCAGATTGAGTCTGACATTATTCTTGCATCACAGCAGCTCCATTTGTAATATCAACAAGGACAAATATTTAAGACAAGATACAAGAGAACAGGGTTTTAACATAACATCACGACCACTGAGAGAAACATGCTCAGGACCCTCTCACGTGCATTTGACCTGGGATTTAGCTCTGTGTTTAATATGAGGATTGACTGGTGCACAAAGCAGTGCTTCAGTCTGACTTTATTACATCCTGGGACCCTGTATCTCTGATCAATCAATCAATCAATGTTTATTTATATAGCCCAATATCACAAATGTTACATTTGTCTCAGTGGACTTCACAGTTTGTACAGAATATCAGTATGACAATACGACACCCTCTGTCCTTAGACCCTGTGTCCTTAGACCCTCTGTCCTTAGACCCTCTGTCTTTAGACCCTCACATCGTACAGGGAAAAACTTCCAGAGAAAACCCACAGTTTAAGGGGAAACATGGGAGAAACCTCAGGGAGAGCAACAGACGGAGGGATCCCTCTCCCAGGACGGACAGACGTGCAATAGATGCCGTGTGTAAATTGAAGAGATAATACATTTTACAGCATATAGACCGAATGTTAGGAAATGCATGTGTCTGTAATAAGAAGATGAATCCACGAGGATGTCAACAATCCTGTGGGAGCCATCATGAGCCATCATGAGAGTCAGGCAGGACCGCAGGGACAGGTTCAGCCACGCCTCAGGATCCCGCCGTAGACACCAAAAATAATTTGGGGGGAAGCTGGGTTATTGCGAACATGAGAGAACACAGGTACAGACAGACAGAAGGAAGAAGTAAGGTGTCCCCCGACAGTCTAAGCCTATAGCAGCTAAACTAACGTGTCTACGTACATGCACTCCCTTAGGATGGGTTGAGGGAAAAGGGTAGCAAGTAAGAAGTAAGGAACAGAGGTGGAGAGGCACAACGTGATTTTGATGGAAACAATTAATATTCACTGTTTGGGACATGGCTGGGGTCAGAGATGATGTGTCGTCATGGTCGGCTGATTCATAGGGTCTCTCACAGAGTTGACCTACAGTCGTTGAGCGGATTTTCAACTGGTGGAGAAGTTTTGACTTTGAATAAAGCAGTAGACAAACACTCGTACCATGCAGTATTGCAGTACTGTAGAAAGTCAAGATCACAGGCGTGAAAAACAAGAGAAGAATTTGTTCACTAGCTCCGAAAGACGTACAATTAATGAATGATGAAGCTCTCTTCTCACCTCTGACACTTGCAGGTCAGTTTGGAACTTTCCAAATAAATAACACTCTTTTACTCAGCATGCCATTCTTCATGACACCTGATGGTTAACAGCACCAGACACAAACATCAGCTGATAGAAAACATGTAGAAGCTCCTGGTCTCTCTGCTCCTCTGTGTATCCGACACACACCAAACACATAAGACTTTAAAGTGAATACTGTGATGCCTGTGTGTGTGTGTGTGTGTGTGTGTGTGTGTGTCAGTTTGACAATGTGTTGTAAATCTAAGCCCAGCTGACTCTCCCGCTCTCTCTCTGTCCTCCACATTTCAGAAATCCATAATTCAACTGTCACTGCCGTACCCCACATCAAGCCCCCGCTCGGGATGTGTGTGTTCATTGTTTTCTAACAACACTTCCTCTCGCTCTCTCCCCACCAGGTAAATCCCTGTCTACCTTATCACCGACACAACAAGTAAGAAAATCAATACTTGTGATCTTTGCTTCTTCCTCGTGCTCTGTCTTGCTCTCTGTGGTTTTACACACACACACACACACACACACACACACACACACACACACACACACACACACACACACACACACACACACACACACACACACACACACACACACACACACACACACACACACACACACACACACACACACACACACACACACACACACACACACACACACACACACACACACACACACACACACACCAGTTTTTCCTGTGTTATTATTCATATGATAGCCAGAGCTGAACTCACAGACTACACAGTGGAATAATGTGTGATGGGATGTGTGCATTGTGATGAGATCTTTGACAGAAAAGCCGAGTAGTGGACAGTAGCTCAGTGAGAAACATTGATACCCTCATTTTGTTTTGTTTTACTTTGTTCAAGAAAAATCATTCAGACTGTGAAGTGTTCAGTGTTGGCACTTGTGAGCTTCGGTTAACCTCTTTCCAATTATTTTCAAATATTTCTTCTAGCGATTAAATGAAACTGTGTACAGGTAATCCATTACATTAAAAAATGTCTAATACCATTTAGGATGTCATCATCTCTGAGAGAAATCCAACATTTCATACTGTGCAAGAATATTACAACACAATGACAACTTTTACTTGTCTTTAATAGGTTGCACAGTTCTTCAAGATGATTATTCATGGTAAACAAAAATGAAAGGTATTCAATGGCTTCCTAAACGTATACAATACTAAGATATACATCATTCAGATTGTGTTAGCATTTGTGAGATTTTCTGATGTTGTGTGAAAAGCTTTTTTTTTACCTTAAATTCGATTTATACTCTACAGAAAGTCTATACTTAACAGAAGTCCTTCAATGGAGGATTATGGCGTAGCTTTTAATAAAGGGTAGCTGTGTCTCAGGGGATAGATTTGTGATCCACCCATTGGAAGTTTATCAATCAATCAATCAATCAATCAATCAATGTTTATTTATATAGCCCAATATCACAAATATTACATTTGTCTCAGTGGACTTCACAGTTTGTACAGAATATCAGTATGACAATACGACACCCTCTGTCCTTAGACCCTCTGTCCTTAGACCCTCTGTCCTTAGACCCTCACATCGTACAAGGAAAAACTTCCAGAGAAAACCCACAGTTTAAAGGGGAACATGGGAGAAACCTCAGGGAGAGCAACAGAGGAGGGATCCCTCTCCCAGGACGGACAGACGTGCAATAGATGCCGTGTGAGATAATACATTTTACAGCGTAGGTAGACCAAATGTTTGGAAATGCATGTGTCTGTAATAAGAAGATGAATACACGAGGATGTCAACAATCCTGTGGAAGCCATCAGGGAAGTAGTATGATGAGAGTCAGGCAGGACCGCAGAGACCGGTTCAGCCACGACTCGAAATCCAGGACTCAGGATCCAGGACTCAGGAACCAGGACTCAGGATCCAGGACCACAGCAACAGGCACAGCCACCACTCAGGATCCAGGACCACAGCAACAGGAGCAGCCATGACTCCGGATCCCGGCGTATATAGACACCAAAAAGACATTTGGGGAAGCTGGGTTATTCAGAACATGAGAGTACACAGGTATAGACAGAGAGAAGGAAGAAGTAAGGTGTCCCCCGACAAACTAAGCCTATATCAGCAAAACTAGGGGCTGAATCTAATCAGCACTAACTATAAGCCTTATCAAAAAGGAAGGTCTTAAGCGCACTCTTAAAAATGGATAGGGTGTCTGCCGCCCGAACACAAACTGGAAGCTGATTCCACAAATGTGGAGCTTGATAAGAAAAGGCTCTGGCTCCCATTGTACTTTTAGAGACTCTAGGAACAACCAACAACCCTGCATTCTTGGAACGCAATGCCCTAATAGGACAGTAGGGTATAATGAGTTCTTTAAGGTAAGATGGCGCCTGCCCATTAAGGGCTTTGTAGGCGAGAAGAAGAATTTTAAATTCTATCCTGTGTTCTATAGGGAGCCAGTGTAAGGCAGCCAGAACAGGAGTAATGTGGTACCTTTACCTAACTCTGGTTAGTACACGAGCTGCAGCATTTTCAATCAGCTGAAGCGACTTGACTGACTTCTTGGTACACCCTGATAATAAAGAGTTACAATAATCCAGCCTTGAAGTAACAAATGCATGGACTAGTTTCTCTGCATCATTTTGAGGCAAGATATGCCTGATTTTTGCAATGTTACAAATATAACACCAAGATTCCTTACAGTCTCACTGGAGCAGTGGCGTTTTTATATGTACAAAAGTGGTGGGGCACAAAAAACTTAGAGTCTAAATATAAGCTTCTGCAGTGAGGTCCATGGCTGGTGAGGCACTGACTCTTCAGGTTTACAAATATTATATTTTGACCTAAATCAAAATATAATATTATTTTCAAAAGCCTCTTTAGTCTGATGCTTCAATTAATTTTAAACAGACAGTTCAACAGAAGGATACCCAAAAAATGTAATTTTATCATTTAAATATTGAATTGTTCTCTCTTAGTAAGATCCCATTTTCAATAAAATTGCGGTCTGACTTGAAGATGAAGTCCATTTGCCTATCTCTCTGGACAAAAATCTCTATTACTTTTTTGTAAAAGTCCTCCCTATCTTCTTGTAGTTTCAAAAGTCTATCATAAATCTAATCGATAGATTTATGATTCGAAAATTATAAAAGTAGGGTAGACATGTGGATATTATCCGGCTGAACAAAACGTGCATTTATCTAACAGCTACGTTTCCCACAGATCTTATTTTGAGCTATTTTCTAAAATCCTATGGAGAAATCTCATTGCTTTTTGTGAAGGGAAGCCATGCGCAGCTTACTTCCGGGTTTTAGGACGCGTCTCTCGTGTCCTCTTCACACACCACACTTTTCACGGCACACGTACTTACAGCCAATCAGCTCTGAATTATGTGAGATGACGTATGGTGGGGATGGCAGCTCTATGCCCCTATGGTCATTATTTTTTTGCCACACACATTAAATAGGACAATATTCTGAGCATGCGCAGTGTAGTTTTTACAGTCACCGTTCACTTAGACAGTGAGAGGGAGGGGCAGGATCGGGTTTTGTCCCACATGGCTCTAAACAGCTCAATAGGCACACACTGTAGACACAAATTGTTACGGTTTGGAAAAGGTAGGACCCAAAAGCAGATTACCAAAAAAAAGGTCAAGGTCTACAAACAAAAGCGAGCTTTATTTCAAAGCCGATCAGCAAAATAGCATGGCATGGATAGCACAGAGGTAACACGAGGAAAATACAATACCCAAAATACGGTTGTGACCAACATGGAGGGAGACAGGAAAAAACAAACAATGAACCGACACCGAACACAGGAAGAGACAAGACAGGGGAGGGGTAATTACGAGACGAGAAACAGCTGGGCAGGGAAGGAGAAACACAAGGGCAACAGGTGAACACAATCAGACAATTTAGACACACCAGGGAAACTAACGACAGGGAGGAAAACTGAAGTTACCTACTGTAACTCCAGCTTCTATGAGTATTGGCGTAGCCCTCTAAGGCTATCGCTATTGGGTAATCCCCCTGCGCACCCGCGCAGCACTGAAAACACTTGTAGTCCACGCCCGCCCGCAAGGTGGGCCCCACCCTCGGGCATCCTTCCGGTATAAATAGGAAGGAGGCCCGACAATCTGCTCCCATACAAAATAACTTTTCTTCAGCTATTCGTAGAGCCAGTGGGGCCCAGCACTTAGAGGGCTGCGCCATTTACTCATAGAAGCTGGAGTTACAGTAGGTAACTTCAGTTCTCTTTCGTATATGGCTTCGCCCTCTAAGGCTATCGCTATTGGGTTAAGGGCGAAGCAAGATGTAGTCTGCGCCCCACTGGGTCCGCCCGGCACTAGAAGCACAGACACACCTGCTCAGATAATAACCCATGCCTATTGCGCCATGCGTAATGGCGCATCGCTGTCCCTGGAACATAGCATGAATATTCTCCATGAAGGGACGAAGGTTGGGAACAATACATACCCGCCGCTGTGAGAAAGTAGAGACGAAGGTCATACTTTTCCCAGTGACAAAATAGGGGGAACAGCAGCTCTCTGCGTGCAGACAGGCAGGAGAGCGCACAGCTGGATCCCTGACGTCACTCACTCTGACAAGACACTCCGTACAAAATGTGTCAGAGGAAAAGGAACCTCCCTCTTATAAGAGGGAACAAGGAGGCGCTCTCCGCGTGCCGAGAGGCAGGAGAGAGGCGCACAGCTGGATCCCTGACGTCACTCACTCTGACAGGACACCCAGTACAGGGTGTGTCAGAGAGGAATGGGAGACATCCCTCAAATACAATTGAATAAATGAACAGGGGGAAGACCAAGATGCAGCAGTGCAAATGTCTTCCACTGACATTCCTCCGTGCAAAGCCGTGGAGGAGGAAATTCCTCTGGTGGAGTGCGCACTGATGTTCTCCGGGGGCTCCATCCCAGAGGAGACATATGTGACACAGCTTCACACAGCCAGTGTGACAGCCGTTGTGCAGACAGAGGCTGCCCGATCGAGCGCTCTCTATAGTGCACAAACAGGCTCTGAGACTGGCGCCAGGCAGCCGTGCGCGCCACATAGCAAGACAGCGCGCGCACAGGACAGAGGAGATGAGACGTGGCTTCTTCCTCCGACCTGTAAGGAGGGGGGAATAAGCCAGCCAGGGTGATCACTCTTGACCTAAAAGAGTTGTGATGACCTTTGGCATAAAAGCCAGGTTAGGGCGTAAAATAGCTGAACTGCCATCTCCTTGGATCCGGAGACACAGAGAGAGCAGACAAATCACTCACCCTTCTCGCTGATAGAGCCAGAAGCAGTACTACTTTGGCTGACAACTGTTTAAGGGGAACCTGGTCTTAAGGTTGAAATGGGGCTTTGCTTAGTGCGCGTAACACCAAAGCCAAATCCCTCTGAGGCGTCAGTGCGCGTGACACAGGTCTGAGTCTCCGTACTCCTCGCATACAACGGCTGCTGCGCTCTGCGAGCCCCTCGGTTCAATTCACCGGGAATATACATTGCTCTGATGGAGAGCAACGTGTGTGCGCGCCCAGAACAGCAGGCGCCTGGCTGCGTTCAGAAGCTGCGCAGATCGTACTCCTCCCTGGCGATTGAGGTAGGCTGCCGTGGCCTGTCGTCTGTGCAAATCAACACGTTTGATTGTACAGCAACGGGGCGAAGTGCTGGAATACTTCCCAACCGGAGAACAGCTCCAGCACATTTACCTCTGATGCACGGGGTCGATGCGCGGGCGAATGAACCACCTCTGGAGACTCCTCCTGCGGGGGAGACCCAGGGGGATCACCACGTGACCAGCTGACGTCATGCTGAGCAGCTGTATCACGGAGAGGGCCTGCGGGATGTGACAAGTCGGAGAGGGAGCTGTCAGTTCCTCCACTCGCTGCCGCAAGAGCCGGGCTCTGCTGCTGGCTGAGTTTAATTCCACTCCCAGATAAACGATTGTCTGAGAGGGAAGAGGACAGCTCTTCTTCCAATTCATTATGAAACCCAGGCTTTGACAGATGCGATACGAGATGTATCGTCTGTAAAGCGACTTCCTCCCTGGAGCGAGCCAGCAAATAGCAGGTCGTCCAGAGAAAACCACAATCTCATCCCTCCTCTGTGTAGCGGCTCCAGCCTTCTCTACACACTTTGAAAAAATGCGAGGGGCCAGGAAATATCCGAACGGCAGACAATGGTCTGGTCTGATATTCCATGAAAAGAGAAACGCAGGAATTTCCTGTGTTTCGGGATGATGGGTACGTGGAAGTATGCATCCTTCAGGTGGAAGTGAACCAGTCGTCCTGGTGAACACATTCCAGCACCTGATGTTCTTCCACTTGAGGAACCCTGGAAATAGCCTCTTTCAACAGGAGTTCCTGCAGCTCTGACTGGAGCGTAAAACACTTTTCCTGGGATGACAGGAGTCCTGTATCCCATTGAACTGTGGGGGGGGGGGGGGGGGGGAGAGGTGAACTGCAAGGTGTAGGCTACACTCTGCTGATCAGCCTGCCCATCCATCTGTCCATCTAACGACAGGTCAGTGACAGCTGGCTTAGTTAGCTAGCTCTGCAGTTTATTAACCGACAGGTTAAAACCAGCAGGCTTCTGTAGCGAGCCCTGACGCCGTGGCGCTGCGGGCGCTCTGCCTGGAATACTGACAGATCAAGGATGGGTCTCATTCCCCCGTTCTGGCTTCTCTGTGATGTGCTGTAATGGTCGTCATGGTGACGAGCCACGCCATTGCCCTCGCCGCCCGTGAGGCGAAAGGGCTGCGAGGGAGTCTCCACACGCTGCGCTTCACTCCGGCTCTCATCATGAGGCGCGTACACGCTCAGGGGATGAGTGGAGGTGTGCGCAGTGCTGCCCACGTGAGGCGTTATAACGGCGCACATGGGTTTATTATGACCGTGTGTAGGAGGCGTATCTCGGACAGAGGAATGCCGCGAGCTCTGCAGGTTATTAACCGAGGTTAAAACCGGCAGGCTTCTGCAGCGAGCCCTGCTGGCTAGTAACCGATAGGTTATAGGCAGCTGGCTTACACGGGGGATATGTGAGAAACACTACACTACAAAAAGTTGGAAAATGAACACACTTTATTTTACTCACAACCCCCAGAACGTCAGAACCGGCTCTGCTTCCTCGGAGGCTCTCGTAAAGAAGACCAGGAGCGGGGGAGCCTCACTCCGCTTTGACTCGCCGCCGGGAGACCCTGTCTCTGGGGTGGCGGGGGAGCGGAGACGTGGAACGGAGCCCCTGCAGCCGCCGAAGGGCGAGCCTGACGCCGAGGCGGTTGCTATGGGCGTCTCTCCGCTTGCGGCCTCTGCTGCCGGTGTGGACGCCGCGGCTGTTGGTGCCGCTGTGGGCGCTCAGCAGGCTGGAGCCAGCTGACGTGCTGGCGACTTGAAAGGCACACTGGTGCACCCGGTCTGCCTGGCGGGCGACATACTGGTCTCTGGGGGCACTCAATTTAGGGCGCCGTCCGGCGATTATGTTGTTGAACTATTGTATGTTAAAATGCTCAACAGATGTTTGCTTCATCTCAATTAAAAGCAATATAAACAGCATAGATGGTTCATATTTGCCCGTATTTTGTTCGATCACATTAATGAATTCAAGTGCTACTTGTTTTTCTGCGCGCTGACTGGCTGGTCCTGTGGCTCGTCTTTTCTTTGTAACTAGCTGATGCTCAATCTCATCCTCTTCTTCAAAGTCACTGTCAGACTCAGATTCTCAGAAATGTGATCCTCACATTCTGAAGCCTCTTCCTCATCATCATCATCATCATCATCATCATCATCATCATCATCATCATCATCATCATCATCATCATCATCATCATCATCATCATCATCATCATCATCATCATCATCATCAAATGGTTCTCTCTCTTCCAGAATCCTTTGCAAGGCCCTCAGCAGAGAATCTTTTGGCCATCTTGATCAGCTGTGATAAGGACCCAAACTGGCAAAGCTCTATTTATTGTGTCTCGCCCCAAACTTGCAGCTGGGATAGAGTGTGAAAAAAATAGTGCTGGTTGCACTGTCGCGGACATTCATCTCGTCAAATGTCTGTCTTTCTCACTTGCCTGCCACGATGGTCCTTCAGAATAGTTTTTTGAACTCTAATCTCACTTTCGCGAAGTTTTCTGGTGACTCTAAAACAGTTGACAATGTTTGTGTGTTGATTAAGAGGAAAAGGTGCTTGGTATTTTTTATTGTTGTTGCTATCGGGGAATGTACAGCCAAATCCGGGTCCACCTAGTACTTTTAGTCAAATAGCTACTCCTGCTGATTTTATTTCTAGATCGGGGTTAGGTTTAATTCATTTAAATGTGCGTAGTCTGTTACCTAAATTAGATTTTGTCCGTATTTGGGCGAGTTCAACTGATGCTGATGTCATTGTCTTATCAGAAACGTGGCTTGACAAATCCATCCTGGCCTCTGACATTTACATAAATGGTTACAATGTATATCGCACTGACCGTCCTAAAAAAGGTGGTGGCGTTGCCATTTATGTGAAAAATAAGTTTTGTGTAACAAATATGGTTTCCAAATCGGTTAGTAAACAACTGGAACTTTTAGCTGTGAATGTCGAAGTCACAAAGGGTCAACAGGTCATGGTGGTGGGTTGCTACAGACCCCCCTCAGCTGTCAAGGACTCTTTATCATCATTGGCAAAACTGTTATCTCAACTTTCCTACAAGGAAATAGTGCTGCTTGGTGATTTTAATTGGGACTGGTTAACTTCTGTGTCAGAGGATTTAAAAACCTGTGTACCTCTTTGAACATTACTCAGATTGTAGATAGTCCTACTCGCCCAAACATTAAGTCCCCAAATACATCCTCCTTAATTGATCTCATTTTAACAAATGTGCCACATAAATACTCATCTGTGGGAGTATTTGCTAATGATGTGAGTGACCACTGTGTTGTAGCCACAATTAGGGACACTAAGGTCCAAAAAGTGAAACCACGCATTATCACAAGGAGAGATAAAAAACACTTTGTGGAGCAGGGTTTTTTACACGATCTGTTTGATTTTGATTGGGGTAAGATCACTCTGTGTGCGGATGTAGAAACTGCATGGTCTTATTTTTATCTTGGTTTTATGAAAATTATAGATAAACATGCACCTCTGCGTAAATTCAGAGTGAAGGGTCGAGACAATCCCTGGTTTTCCGCTGAACTGTCCAGTCTCCTTCATGAGAGAAATAATGCTTGGGCTAAGACTAGGAAATCAGGCTCAGAGGTAGAATGGCTACGCTTTAGGCAGCTAAGAAATAGCTTCACATCACAAATAAAAAGTGCTAAATCAAAGTTCTATTTGTCAGTTACCACAGAAAATCTGAATACTCCTAGGACATTTTGGAAAGCCATAAAATCGATTTCCACTGGTGATATTCCAAATGAGCTACCTCCATGCCTTACCACAGAATCTGGCATTATATCAGACAGGGCTACTATGCTCAATTGTTTTAATAAGCATTTTGTGTCTTGTGGCTCTCTGTTTGATTCTGTCACTGACTGTGCTTCTGCTTCTGTGAACGCTCCAATCCTTGAACAATGTGGTCTGGAAAACCCTTTCAGTTTTACCCCTTTTACTGTTGGTGTTGTCCATGATGTTTTATCCAAGTTAGATCCTAGGAAACCGGCTGGCCCGGACAACCTAGAACCTTTCTTTTTAAAGATAGCTGTAGATTTTATTGCTCCACCGCTTACTTCTCTTTTTAACCTCTCCCTCAGCACAAATACAATTCCTAAAGTATGGAAGTCTGCTTATGTCTTGCCTTTACTGAAAGGAGGGGAGGCAACTATTTTAAATAACTATAGGCCAATCTCGAAATTGTCAGTTCTGGCTAAAGTGCTTGAACGACTAGTGAGTGAGCAAGTAAAGGACTTTTTATGTATAAATGATATCCTGTCGAAACATCAGTCGGGCTTCAGGAAAAAACATAGCACCATCACTGCCACAATGAAAGTTGTAAATGACATCACTAGTTTTTTAGATAATAAGCAGAGTTGTGCAGCTCTGTTTATTGATCTCTCTAAAGCGTTTGACACCGTTGATCATCGCATTTTAAAACAGAGGCTACTCAGCATTGGCTTGTCCAGCCTTGCAGTGGGGTGGTTTGTGAACTACCTCTCTGAAAGGTCCCAATGTGTTCACTTTGATGGGCTCACTTCTGAGTGGTTGAGCATTTCTAATGGTGTACCTCAGGGTTCTGTTCTAGGTCCACTTGTATTCTCCATTTATATTAATAGCTTGGGTGATAATGTGGAGGAAGCTACCTTACATTTTTATGCGGATGATACTGTGATGTATTGTGCAGGTACCTCAGTTAAGGAGGCTGTTGTTAAATTACAGACTGTTTTTAACACTGTTCAGACTCAGCTCTCAGCGCTTAAGCTTCTTTTAAATGTGGATAAAACCAAGTTAATGCTCTTTTCAAAAGCTAAAAAGTCACCAGAGCCTGTTTTAGATATTGTAACTATGCAAGGAAAAAAACTTGAAGTGGTAACCTCTTACAAATACCTTGGTATCTGGCTTGATGACTGTCTTTCTTTAAAACTGCATGTAAATAACCTGCTTAAAAAACTGAGGGTTAGGCTAGGTTTTTTTTATAGAAACAAGTCCTGTTTCTCTCTTGAGGCCAGGAAAAGGCTCTGTGACCTTTTTACCTGTGCTGGACTATGGTGATCTAGTTTATATGAATGCGCCGGCCAATTACCTCACCAAGATAGATGCCGCCTATCATAGTGCACTAAGGTTTGTGACAGACTGTAAGACTTTGACTCATCATTGTACCCTGTATACAAGGGCAGGGTTGCTTTCACTTACTGTACGGCGGCTAAATCACTGGTATCTTTTTATTTATAAAGCAATGTTAGGGAAACTTCCGTCTTACATCTGTTCCCTGATCTCACAGCGTATTGTAAATGGCTACTGCCTGAGATCTAAAGCTGTGGTTGTATTACATGTGCCAACTGCTAGGACTGTATTAGGAAATACAGCTTTTAGATGCGCAGCGCCGCTAGCATGGAACAGTCTACAAAAGGAATGGAAGCTAAGCAGTTTGATTCCATTTCATGTTTTTAAAGCTAGGATAGACGCTATACAATCAGAAAATATTGGTGTCTGTAAATGCTACTAGTATACAAACTGTAGTATCATATAATGTCCTTTGTTTTCTGTCATGTTTGTATTAATGTTTGGAACTAATTGAAGCAGGTCACCATTGTAAAAGAGGTCTATGATCTCAATGGGTTTTATCTGTATAAATAAAGGTTTTGAATTGAATTGAATTGAAAAGGACTATTTGTATATCAATAATTCACCCTGTCAAAAAAATGTAAGAAAACGTTTTTGCATGCTCCATGATGAACAAAGAATCGAAAAGATAGAGAAAGATCTGTGAAAAGCTGTGTTCAAAAAAAAATTCGTTAACAATCGTTCTCACAACTTGCTGTCTCATTCATGTACAGTATGCTCACTAATTTAAAAAACATTGATAAAAAAAACGTGCCATTTAACCATAATCACTACTCGACGAGACGAGTAGCAGACCTGTGCATGTATAAGGAAAAGACTGAATTCGGTCCTACTACATGAAGGTTTCATTTCTGACCAAAGTCAGGAAAGTTGTGGTTCTTGCTTGTTGGACATTCTTTTTATTTGGCCTTATATCGCCTGGCTGAACCTGGACAGGAAGCAAGAGGAACTCAGAGAGGGAAAGTAGGGATTAGTCTTCTTGGTGAGGACAATTACATTGTTGCCATATTTTTCAGAGAAAATGATATGTATTGTCTTTAAAATATATGCAAAGGCCTTAATGTCCATATGAAAGACGAGTGTAATCCTGCGTTGTCCTGGTATGATGAACGTGAGCGAGGAAGACTGGTAATCCCCCTCTTCCAGTGGGAGTTTCAGGGATTCTGAGTCTGCCTGGATACAGACAGAAAGAAACAGGGAAGATGAAACAAAAGAGAAGGAGAATAAAAAGGATATTGAACCATCCAGGCCATGAAGGCAAAGCAAGAGAGGAACAAAGACAACAAGTGAACATAAGTCATTCAGACAGAAAGGGAGTGTGAGAGAAAAGATGACCAGTCAATCTGAGAACAGCAGAGAGTTCAGAGAGTCCTTCACACCTACTACAGACCTCTGAGTCAATCAGGTATCAGAGGATGTGAACCAGTGAAACAAAATGATGCCTCTGATGAGTTAGATTCCAATCAAGCCTTTGTGTTTGATCACACATCGTTTGGTATTAATTCAACCCAATCTGTCCACTTTGAACATTGATATTTTCCTTGCTGATTGCAATCTGCCAACACCATGGGAAGGCCCATTTTTGTTCTGTAGAGATGACCATGTTTAGCCCAAGTGTGTGCTCAATGGATACACAAAATGTTGCATTTTGTGTATCCATTTTTAACATATATTTTTAAATATAAACATTCAATTTGACTACATTCAACATATTTATGCAATAGAAAATATAATATACTATATATATAACAATACTATGTAGTAGCAATTGACCTTTGCTATGTCCATCATTTCAGCCTGTAAAAACAACATAAAGCTACTGTTCACAAATATCAGGACCATTTTATTAATTAGAGCAGAAAAAGAAGATAGCATTAGCAGCAAGCTAAATAGTGCTAGTCAAATTGATTTGACTAGCACTATTTAGAGTTTATGAACAATTATGTCAAAATCAGCAGGAGTATATTTAAAAACAGCTGTGGCAATAAGTTGTGAGATACACCTCGCAGAAAGCAATTAGCAGCTAGCATGAGTCCCGTCAAAATTATTCGCACTGCTGATAGCATCATTAGCACCGTCTGTTAGCATTTGTTATCCAAAGGTGTGATTAGGGGGGCTTTAGAAAAACTGTCTTTCTAGTGCCATACATCCAATTCATCTGGCTAGACATAACAAATGTTGTGGTTAATATGGTTTACTGCTACACACACACACATTGTGTTTCAGTAATGTATGCAGATCAGACGTGAAAGGTTGCTGATTGAGAAAGCAAGTAAACCCTGAGGTAATCCCTGGTGATCTGAGACTTCTGTTGTGAATAGGAACAATATCAACTGGTTAAGGTCAGTGCACTTAAGAAGAGAAGAAGCACCTGACACGATGAGGGTGAATGATGGAAACAGACCATCTGTCAGTCAGTGGACTGAAGGCACACACACACACGCACGCACGCACGCACGCACGCACGCACGCACGCACGCACGCACGCACGCACGCACGCACGCACGCACGCACGCACGCACGCACGCACGCACGCACGCACGCACGCACGCACGCACGCACGCACGCACGCACGCACGCACGCACGCACACACACACACACACACACACACACACACACACACACACACACACACACACACACACACACACACACACACACACACACACACACACACACACACACACACACACACACACACACACACACACACACACACACAGTGTTACAGTCTGGCATTTAAGTTAATGACATGGAAATAAATAAGAAACGGCGCAGTGTATTCAAAGTCCACTTGACATTTGCAGCCTGACGTGGGAGATTTCTTCTGATGTGCCGGCATTCTTTAATTCATCTGTCTCACAGTCAGCCTGGCATTAGGACACATTACTTTGATGCGCTCCATGTCTTCACCATGGAAGCAGAGAGTTACTGAGCAACAGTCCAATTGTTCTTCAAAGAATACATTATTTGTCACAGTCAAGAATAACAAATTGAAAACAGAGTTATCTATTCTTAAAATCTTTCTTCTTAAAAAATAGTTTCTAACATCCTTTTAATGCACGTCTTTGTCTTAATTGGACGTAAAATGGCATATCAACTTTTCCAATTCTGTCACTTTTAATTTGCAGTTTCGCACTATAATTGCTTTACTAGTGTATTAAACTTTACCTTTTTACTTTCTGAACTTGATTGCGTATACATATTTTGCCTTAACATGCTTTCACATGATACACGGTAAAACGGCTCTGTGATGACGTTTATTATTGACCTTTTACCTCAGATTTGACCTTGATTGCCGCTGTGCTAACCGATGCTGATCAACAAGCTAGCAGGGGAGGTAACCATAGAAACAAAACCTGTTTTCGCCAAACCTATCGGTGAACAAAGAGCAAATTGTGTATCACGTGAAGGCAACTTTAGACTACTTCGAAGACTGAAACATTAGCCTAGCTATCTGAAAGCATAGACCACCCAAGAATTAAAATGTGTCCATTGTTCTTACCTTGAAAAAAGTGTAAATGAAAAAATAAATCTGTATCGTACAGGATTTTATAAAAAGTAGCCAAATGTTTTTCACCTCTAAATAAAATGAACAGATAGATATATTTGCAGTCTATGCCTTAGCCTGGCACATCATAGATGTTGTATGGTAGGAATACGACTAGGAATTCATATTTTCTCAGAAAATGTTATATTTTCTGTAACAGGAGCACAAAGACACTGAAGTATGTATGGTTTAACACATTAAACACTGCACACAAAATAGATTTCTGCATCATATGTTATTATTGCAGTGGTATCTTAAGCAACAAGCAAGTGCATGTAGTAATTAATGTATTGTTCATTAAAAAAAGGGTGAGCTTGATGAGCATATTTCATGTCAGGGAGCCTTCAAATAAGTTAAAGATTTGCTTCAATAAAGCACAATGTGTCTTCAATGTTTCCCAGAGTAAGCAGTCCATTTATCAGAAGCCATTTACATTTATTTTCTTGGAAATGAAGCACACTAGGTAGAACTCTCTGCAGCAGATCATTGATCAGAGCAGTGCTCAGTGGAAAGGAGCTATTTAAGTGTGTGCTATTGTGAAGACAAATAATGATGGTAAAGGATAAGAATAAAGAGCAAGGAGGGCGCTCCGACAAAGCATGTCTGTGATAATTCCAAAAGCACTTCAATACAGAAGTAACTCAACATCAGACGTCTGGAAGAAGTTCTCTACCATTATTATGTACCATTATGTTCTGCAGTGGTCGAATAACGCTTAGAGCTCAAACTTAACTGTATAATTATCCCTTGAAAGGACAAAGTTCTCCATATGCCACAACAGGTCTCCTGATGGTAAGTATCATTCAAGCAATCTGACCACATGTGGTATGTGACTTTCCCTATATCTAGCACACCTGAAATAACACTCACAAGTCCAGACAGTAAAGTTGATTTAGTACTTCACTTTTCAAAGAACAAGGTCACACAGAACAATTGAAAGTGCTCTAAACTTTAGAGCACTTTCAATTGTCTTATAATTCTTATGGATAACAGCCACCACGAGATGAAATGTATATCACAGGCTGTTTTGTTTAGCACTGTGTGACCTTGTTCTTTGAAAAGTGAAGTACTAAATAAACGTTACTGTCTGCACTTCTGAGTGTTATTATTTCAGGTGTGCTAGATATAGGGAAAATCACTACCCTGGTCATTCCACATGTGGTCAGATTGCTTGAATAATACTTGGAGCTGTAGCAGATTAGATTATCAGTTATTTGTAATGCCTACACGTTTTTTGCTAGGCCTCATAGACTTTCAAGAAGGTTAATGCGCTCAAGTAGCTGCCAAACCAAGAATGTACCATGACTGAACTGAGCAGGGGCTAGAATTAGATCACCTTTTATTAAAGGTTCCATGTCATGGCCATTTCTACTGATCACAATTCCATTGTTGAGGTCTACTAGAATAGATTTATATTGTGCAATTTTCCAAACACACATTGGTTTCTCATACAGCATCTCTGTATAGTATGTGTATTCACTCTCTGTCCTACACGGCTTGTTGGAGCTCCTGCCCCCCCCCCCCCCTCTCTGTGAGCCCACTGTGCTCTGATTGGTCAGCTCGCCCACTCTGTTCTGATGAGTCTACCACTATGGTCTACCACCGTTACAGCGGAACATCAGTGTTTATGTGTTACAATGTGTTTGTTAGCAACCAGGAAATGACACCAGTAAGGACAAACAGATGAGAATGCTGCGTGGGGTCTGGGTGCCGTGTTGGCGGGACGTTGCGCAGCTCGCTGCTGCGAGGAGCAGACAGTGTGAGCTGGGTTCATTTCCTGCTTGCTGCGTGGGGACTGCGAGACAGCGAGACATCGCGAATGGACGCGGGAAGGGGTGGGAGCTGAGGGGGCTGCAGCACCCCCATCTGCTAGGCTCCACTAGCGTGTTTAGGATACACACCATACAAAAATGGACGTTGGTCGGTAACTAATGTCTCTTGTTTAACAGCCGTCTCACGTTCCATGCGGTGTGGCACTTTATTTCTTATGTTTGCATTCGTCTAGTTATTAGCATTTTCTGTCATTTTAAGTTCAGTTAAATGCTGTATTTTTGGATAAAAGTTATTTTACTTATTTTCACTGGACAAAGCAACACTTATTTCAGGCTGCGACGCGGTTTTGTTCCATGGATTGAACTTTCCTGGGCATCTTGTAGGCAGGTCATGTGTAAACAGAGTGAAAGCAGCAGACCGGTGATAACATCTTGATTACCAATTCTATTGTTCAATAGGGATGACTTTTCCTGGTCAGATTTGTTACACTGCTTTCTGATTTTGGAGTATTCCATGGTAACGGTGTCAAACGTCTTGCTTTATGTCAAGAAACAGGGCTGCTACGGCATTGCCCCCATCCAAGAAATGCTTTCGTTTATTTTTGATGATATTACAATACGCAGTGTCTGTCAAATATTTAACTAAATTGTTGCCCATGAAGAGAAGAAGATTTCACTGAAATATATTTTCAGCATAAGTAGCCTATAATAATAACTAATTACACTATATTACTGCATTACATATCAAAGTTTAGTTTAATCAGTAATACAAAAGGCACAATTACAGTAGATGATCCATTAATTGGTGCATTTTGCACATGCTGTTAGAATCACAGTTATTAATGATTAATAACCCTCTCTCTTCTCTGAGGGTCGTTTTCCTTCGACTGGTTAGATCAATGTCATTGATCTGCTTCACTTCTCTCTCTTTGTCATTAACTCTAGATATGTACTTACTGTTCACACAGACAACCGTTAGAACACACAAACACACACACACATATGGTGGTATCATAAACTGCCTGAGAATTAATGATGGTCCTAACGGAGAGCACATTGATTAAATCATTACATCACTAATTGACTAGTGGCATTGATCTGAGCTCCACACACACACACACACACACACACACACACACACACAGACGGACAGATAATATATGTTGTGCTTTTAGTTGCGCTTTTAATTTGCCTATAGAACCAATTAACTCACCCATTGTCGTTCTTACCTTCTCAATGTCAACTTTTCTTGTGTTTTGTCAGTCACACACACACACACGCACACACACACACACACACACACACACACACACACACACACATACATACACACACACATACACACACATCCACACACACCCTCACACACATCCACAAGGACACACCCAGATCAATCATATGGATGAGCCTTGAGACACACCACAGTTTAAACATTCATTAATGCTTAATGAAGACAGAGAAAATGATGGATTAGATATTATTAGCTTCTCTGCTGGAAGGTGAGAATGGCCTTTTGTTAACTGATTAGATTGCAGTAAATAAGTAATTGGATCGGGGGGGAACAACTTTGTCAGCCTAGAATTGAAACTGATTATAGTTTCAACTCATCTCACATTACACTTTCTGCATTCTCTGCCTTTGTCCCTGCTGCATCTGCAATAAGACAGGACATTGTGTCCAAATCACTAGCAAATATGTAACCTTTGAGTTATCTGTAATATATTAATGGTATGTACCGAGTTATTGACAATGTTGTTTGTTTTATATCATTATAATATGTCTCTGTTTTGATTGTTACTGTCAGTTGGACACACTTTAAGACTCATGATTGACTTCAATATGCTCTGTTTCCGAGCTTCCAATCATTTCAATTCAATCCCAAAGTCTAGAGCAAGCTTGATATCATAATCAGATTATTATATCAACTCCTTTATTCCAAAGTCAAGAATGAACTGCCAACTAAACTCATTTTTGACAACCACCGACGCGCTATACTGTGTGGATACGATATCGTTTGTGTTGTTGCTTCAATGAATAATCGGAAGGCTTGTTTCCAGTTACAGCATAATACAATCCATGTATGTCTCAGTGTGCATCATAAAACTAGAGTCTATTTTCATTTATATTTCATTTATTGAATGCAATGTCAGACACCCCAATCCTGTGACACACCTTAAATACCTGTGTCTCCCAGGTAATACAGCGACGCCTTTTGGAATACACAATAAATAACACACAACTGTGACAGCTTAAATCCAGAGTTTAGCTTTCATTCAAATTGATCTTGCAAACAGGTTTCTCCGTTTCAGGGTGTGCTGTCTTATGTCTAGTGATGTCAAAGTATTTTGTACTTGATTTTTCCCTCCTTCTTCAGTTATATGTATATTCTTCATTCCAGTTCGTCATACATATTCTCTCAACGTCACCTGTCCGCTCTCATTAATCCCATCTGCTCCAGGGATACCCCACACCTTGTCTCCGGGGCCAATGGAACTGCCAGTCAGACTGCAGGTCTGAGCTCTAGAACATGGTGCTCTGCTTGTGCACTCTCTCCCTCTCCAAAACTGAAAAACTTTTATTGTATACTTGTCCAACGTAACCTTTGCTCCCTCTCTACCTCCTCTCTTGCCTTTTATGTGGTGCAAGCCCTCCCTTCTTCACAATCGACCTACACCCTAAGAGGCCCAAATAAGGAAAAGAGTGAAATCCACACCCTTGTGAAGTATGAAATCCACAGAACTGTCTCCTTTCTTCTTTCGTTAACCCTTCAGTGGTTTAGTGCTCACCCTTTCCTGAGACTGCCCTCCTCGCCGAGGAACGGCACAGGCTACAGCAGCCTCAGTCTCCATTGTTGTCATATGTAATATTTAATGCAGCCGAACCGTGTATCACAATGCCGTTATGTGATGACTTCCAAAGAGAAAAGCAAGAACACTCGGAATAAAGTATTATTTTATTTAAAAAAAATGTTTTTCCGATTTCACCTCGCATAAACACCATATCCCGACGTGCATTGCGGCTAAAACAATCGATGTTTTTTTCTAAAAAAAGAAAGATGTCTCAGAATTGAAAGAGAAAAACCTATGGGAAAAACACAATAAATGTCGTATAATTAACAAGGATAAACTGATGTTTTTTAGTTGATGAGTACTGCAGATATCACTGTTAAATCATTTGATCATTGGTTTTATTATGAAAACGTTGAGACCGGAAATACTGTTTTCAACCCGTAACTTTACATGGAGGCTGCCGCACACCTCAAATCATCTTCGTCATATCTATCAAACTATAGATCCTACATATCGACTGGACGTGGATTCTAAAAGTACAATATATACTTCTTGCTATAAATCTAATCAAAGAGCATTTGAATGGCCAAACTATCCTACAATTTAGGATTTTACAGAGAGGGTTATTTGTGAATAAACGACCCTCTGTAACGTTTGCTTTCAACGGGAGCACTAGAGGCCGACAACTTTAAAACGTAATTATAGGACGTATTAAGCGATTGAACAATCGACCCATTTGGTCGTATGAGTTGGAGGACTTGCATTATCAACAACTCCAACATCCCCTCCACGCAGCTCTGCAACCTTGTAACCATCCTTGACCCCATGCACCCTCATAATTCGCGTGTTTTAATATTTGTATGTGTGTTGGACTGTACATTATTTTCATATTTGGTAAAACACTATTACAAATAAATGAAATATTTTATTATTTGCATCACAGTTTTATGCCATTTCATAAGGGATTTTATTTTGGCCAACTACAGTCCTCCACAATTGGACACTTCTGTCACACCTGGGGCATTATATTTCCAGATACGTCCTTCAAAGGTACACGTTTGAAAAGAGCAATTTCAAGTTTGACATTCAAATAGGATACTCATTATTTTAGATGAGCGCACGTACGCACGCATGCACACACACACGCACACCTCATTTCTTCTTTCAGTACAGGGTAAATGTCACATTGTCTGTCCCAGCTCAGCAGAAGAAAGAGGACCTGAAAAACAAAGGATCATTTATAACGCAGTGTGCCTCGCAAACTTCACACCTGTTGATGCTTCGGTGTTAAGTGACTACTAGTTTGGACCAACGGTGCGTCACTCTACTCAGCTGGTGGCCAATTAGATGCAGCCTGAGGCTGGACCTCCTCCTGCGTTTATAGCTTTTGACCAATTACAGGGCTTGATTTATACCAGCAATATCTCTCTGCACTCACAATGGTGCACATACACTGTGAGCTCTCATAGAAAGGTATATATAATGAGCGACAATTTATACACACAGAAAAAGAGGGGCCTTAAGAAAATTGCAAATGCACACATTTATACTAACAAAGCCTCCCTATATGTGCTATGATAATCAGCAATTTAGAGTGTTAAGCAAAATCAGTCATGTTCCAGCTCGACCATCTGTTGCTGCATCAGCAGGGCTTCAGCATTTCAGTATGCATCACATGTGCGCACAAACACACACATACATTCAAGTTCAATATAGCTTTCTAGTATAGGAACCATGTATTTATGTTTATTTGATGGATATGATTACATCATATCTTAAGCTGAATGCTTTAAATTCTGCGTTGAAGTCCAAATAAGTTTCTGTTTTTGTAATCTATTTTGTCATTAAGTGTGCAAAGTTGATATCTGGCACTCAGGTTTTATGTAGAGGAAAAATGTATGGGGTTACGATTTTGCTACTGATGGCCAGTTCCATTGTACATCAATGTGTGTGTGTGTGTGTGTGTGTGTGTGTGTGTGTGTGTGTGTGTGTGTGTGTGTGTGTGTGTGTGTGTGTGTGTGTGGCCTAGCATTACTATACTTGTGGGGACCTAAATCTGTTTACACAGTCACGTGTGGGGACTCGCCTCCCTTATGGGGACAAAATGGAGGTCCCCATAAGGGGAATCATTAATTTTAGGGTGAAGACTTGGTTAGGTTTCGGGTAAGGTTAAGGGTAAGGGTTAGGGTTAGGCATGTGTTGGTTATGGTTAAGGTTAGGATAAGTCTCCAGGAAATGCATGTAAGTCAATGTAATGTCCCCTGAAGTGATGTATACATGGTATGTGTGTGTGGGTGTGTGTGTATGTGTGTATCAAGTGGATAATCTTGTCCCAGATGATTCATTTCATCTAAGCGTCGACCCAAGCGTCTTTGGGTTCAAGAAAAGCGCTATAGAAATAAAATGTATTATCATTATTATCTAATTGCAATGGTGAGATCTCCAGTTGACTCTGAGCCCTTTGTCATTTAGCAATGAGTGGATATCTGTCTGAGTACAACACCTTACTTATGTTTATATTTTCTGTATACAATTCTTGTCCTTTGGAATTAAATAAATCATCCCTGAATGGAAATGGAAATTACAAATATTTGTTTCCTTTTTAATAGTCATTAGCAATTTGGAGAGGTAGAGGTCCAGTCGTCAAAACAAACAGGATTATCCAAAAATGTCATTGCTGCTTTCACCCTAAATATCCATGGATTTGCATGGATGACCATGAATGTTTATACTGTACAGTGATGGTCTTCAGAGGATGAATTCTAATGATTTTGACTTAACATCAATCAAATTACCAGGTGTAGCAAATGTTCATGTTTCATAGATTCATAGATGTATGCAGTATATTATAATATATGTATGACAAACTGGCCGCTTGAACCATCAGTCTTCCAGAGAGAGGGTTTATGAGTGCCACTATGTGTTATCGACCCTAATTCCGAAACACACCTGGGTCTCTGCCATTCAAAGATGAGACCTAAGCTTCAAGATGAAATGCAGCCTACACTCTAAAAACGAATTCAGACGACCTTTCACCTCCACTTAATTAAATGCATGGTTGCAAGATAAACATGTGAGTTAATTGATTTAGATAAACATTTGAAGTTGCAAACATTAATTTATAAGTTGTGTTGACGTAATAATGTTGGTAATTACATCAACTTAATATTGTGTGTCATTTGAACTCTGATTTCTGCGTTAATTGACTTAAAACTAAATTCAAGTTGTAGTAAGTAATGCAATTGGCTTGATAACTTCATTGTTCTACACCTTGAGTTAAGGAGTTCAAGTCGACTCCCACTTAACATGCCGGGACAAGTTCCCACAGTTAAGACAAATAGAAATATACAAAGGACATTTTAAGGTGAGTGTCATCTGTTGTCATTCAAATACAGTAGATAGCCTTGTAGTTGCACTGTATAGGCAAATTGCTGTTTGACCAACATTAGCAGCCTTTGAACTGTGAATAGTTCTGTGAGAGGATACAAAGTAGTAGAGGCTACTGTGAGAGTACAAATACTTTGGTTACTATTGTGATATCTCTTTTTATTCAAAATGAATCTAGTGAAGCAGATCAAGGATGCTTCTTGAGGTAGGATCCTTATTTAGAGTTGTCATTGAAATGAAAGTTGTTGGCAGTCACCCATTCAGAATATATTCATTTAGGTCATTTCTCTTTTTTTCCTTTTTCAAAAATAGCACAATACAATTGAAGTACGCAGAGAACTATAGCCATCCGCTGCCTTGTCGTGTACCTTGGAGAAAAGGAAGAGGACCTTTTCAAGGACTTTAGCGACGTCATTAAAAATCTTGAAATCAAATAAAATCCACGGGCACAAAATCCACAAAAGCACTGCTCTCTGTCAGCTACATTTTGAAGCATATTGCACTTTTGGCCACACCCCAATCAATAATATCTTAGCAACGTTCAGCATGGATAGGTGTTGACAGCAATGGCATGGGAAAAGGATTGTGTAACATTTGAAAAGTGGCTTCTGCTCTTCTCTTAACCAGTTCACATATTGTATGGAACCTGCAAACAAGATGAGAAGATACACTAAAACGTGCACGGTTGTGATTGACAAAATCTGTCCACATGCATTTAAACACTAGGCAAAGTACTCAAAAGCACCTCTGTGTGTCTTCAGGACCACGTTGCCATGACGACACACACATGCAGACTCAATAGGTGAAAACAATAGCAGCTGGTAATAATGGCTCTGAATTCGCTAAGAGTTTAAAAAGTATGCAGTTACCTAATTCATTATCTCTTATGCGCTAACCTATTATTTAATGTGCTTCAAAAGGACATGAATATCGCCTTCATCAGTGACCGGTCCACCTCAGGATCTGACCACACGATGGCAACCATCGTGGTCCAGGGAAACAAATGAAAGAGCATTCTGCGTTAAATGTGTTCATACTGTTTGAAATAATGACTGTCGGCAGTGTAAACATCTTTGTTACATCTTTGGTCAAATGTATGTGTGTGATCTGCAGACTGGTGGCCATTGAGAGCTTGTTTCTGTAGTTTTACAAAGACTTTACAGATTTGACATATTTGTCACTGGTTTTAAATATGCAAAGGCCTCTAACTTCGATGTGATGGCAGCATGTATTTGCTGTGTCCCCATGTCCCATGGTAATATGGTTAATGTGTTTATTTATTATTTGTGGGGAAATTTAAATTTGTGTTATTTATCTTTTTTCTCAAGATTGAAATGAAGCTCAGCGCAAGTTTTTTCAGGAAGACTGGAAATAAATGAAGTCTCTCCTGATTGAAACATCAGGTGTTGAAATAAACAACTGCAGTTCCAAATAAAAAGTGAATTGCCTAATATTTTTGTTGTGGAATCAATGAATTAATTTCTTTAAAGACAAAAACATGAAAAAGCTAAGAAAAAAAACTATTCAATACAATATATTTGGAGCAACTTCATTTATAAATGGTTGTCAACTTAAAAACGTGTGTTCACAATGAGGGTAATTAAGTGCATACAACTTAAAATCTCTTTTAAATCATGTGGTAAAACAAGTAGGAACAACTTCATCTTTTGAGTAATCAACTTCAAAACTTGTGTTTATAATATCAATTATGAAGTAAGTGGTAATTAAAAACACCTCTGATTGTAGAGGAAAAGCCTTCTCCCCTAACTTAAATCACTTTGTTGCTTTAAGACAATTTCATTAGAAGTTGTCTTTAACTCAATAAACATCGATGCAAACTGTTGCGTTGATTTTCTTTGTTGAGCCAAGGCATTTGTTTTTAGAGGTGCACACACACACACACACACACACACACACACACACACACACACACACACACACACACACACACACACACACACACACACACACACCACACACACACACACACACACACACACACACACACACACACACACACACACACACACACACACACACACACACACACACACACACACACACACACACACACCATGTATACATCACTTCAGGGGACATTACATTGACTTACATGCATTTCCTGGAGACTTATCCTAACCTTAACCATAACCAACACATGCCTAACCCTAACCCTAACCCTAATGCTAAACCTAACCAAGTCTTCACCCTAAAATTAATGATTCCCCTTATGGGGACCTCCAATTTGTCCCCATAAGGGAGGTGAGTCCCCACACGTGTGTAAACAGATTTAGGTCCCCACAAGTATAGTAATGCTAGGACACACTGACAGACACACACATACACACACACACACACACACACACACACACACATACACATACACACACAGACACACACACACACACACACACACACACACACACACACAGACACACACACACACACACACACACACACACACACACACACACACACACACACACACACACACACACACACACACACACACTCAAACAGGCAGGTAGCTTGTCTGCCTGCCATGCGAGGTAGAGGATTATAGTTTGAATCACAGGCTTACCTGGAGAGAGTGTGATGTGAAAACAAGAATACACCATGATGGCTGCATACACAGCAGGAGGATCATGTCAGCCTTCCACTGTCTGTGGAGCATGGACAGCACAGCTGCAAATAAATGTAATTGTCATTTTTCCTTCACCCAAATCCTTATAACGGTATATAATGCCATATAATGTTAGTCTTATCAACTCAATCCAAGTGATGGATTCTACTGATGGTTTTTGGGACTGATTTGAGATTGTTCTAGAATTACGCTGTTATATTTCTGCAAGGTTTTCATGTAAGGACTTTTATTTGGAACAATTCTCGACAAAAATATTGATCGATGGCAATAATTATCATAATAAGTATCAATTAACTGCACATTTGACTGTTTAAACCTCTTTCATACCTTTGCACACATTATAAGGGAGACATTAACCTTCTAGAGTTTTTAGAACCCCCTTTAATGCAATACCATGCCCCTAAAGTTTTCTGATTAAATGATTCTCCCCTTCTTGTTCACTGTTTCGTTAAAAACTTAAGCTAGGCATGATCAACATGAACATTTGTTGATCATTATTCAGTTCATTTGACTGAGCCCCTTTATGACTGAGCCTGTGCTGTCTTACAAATCTCAGAACATATTTCGGTTTGGTCAGAAAAAACATGAATCAACTAACAATGGAGCTGCCAATAATTACAGTCTTTGCTCTGACTGAATAAGGTTGCTTGACTCATTTCTGGATCAAGAACAAACACATTAAACGCTTGCTAAAACAAATGCTTAAGTTTAGAGTTTTTTACTGAGGTTTTGCATTTATAAAATAATATTCTTAACACAAAACGTATAAAATACAATCATTTGTTGTCCTGTGCATGCACATGTTAGGACCTGTCTAACCTTTTGTTGAATCCTCAAAGTTATTGCAGAGCAAACACAGAAACAAGTGCTTTCCTGGAAACCATCATTGGTGGATACTGTTCGGAAGAGAAGCTGCTGAAAGAACAGACACATATATATTTCATAGAAATATATAAAAAATGTCAGTTTGATCTTTGATTTTAACGGACTAAGCACAATAAACAAACAAGGGAGGATAAAGAAAAGAGGAGAGAGAAATCACAGGAAAGAGTGAAAGAACAAGAATAAGAGAAACAGGACGGAAAGAGGCTGAAAGTGAGGCTTCTTGCTGATTCCCTTTAACCCAACACTAGATAGATGTATCTTTTCTGTGTGTGTGTGTGGGTGGGTGGTGGGTGTGTGTTGTTGTGTGGTGTGTGTGTGTGTGTGTGTGTGTGTGTGCGTGTGTTGTGTTGTGTGGGTGCTGTGTGGTGTGTGTGGGTGTGCGTGTGTGTGTGCATGTGTGCGTGTGGGTTTGTGGTGTGAGTGTGCTGTGAGTGCTGTGTGGTGTTGTGTGTGTGGGTGTGCATGGTGTGTGTGTGTGTGTGTGTGCGTGTGTGTGCGTGTGGGTGGTGCATGTGTGTGTGTGTGTGGGGGGTGTGTGTGGGTGTGTGCATGTGTGTGGGTGGATGTGTGTGCATGTGTGTGTGTGTGTGTGTGTGGGTGTGTGTGCGTGTGTGGGTGTGTGTGTGTGTGTGACAGTATTGTGCCATACCACTGTGCTGCTTCATTTTAAACAGAAGCACTATCAATAAGTAATGACAATCCCAGCAAATAGCATAATGAACACACACCCAGCACAGATAGCTGCTGTCAGAGGAGCATTGTTAAGAGTGCTTGTTAAAACCAGCCAACTTTAGCCCTCCTAGTTTGCTTGTTTGTACAGATTCTGCCATGATCATTTGTGTAACCATAACAAGAAGAGGCAGAGAGATTTAGCATTAATTGAAATTCACATTCAGTCAGATTGTATATGTTGTAAGGATGTGCACAGTTGAGATTTAAGTGTTTTTGTACTTTTCAGCATATGTTGTTACGTTTATCTTGTTTTTTTTTACCGAGATAACAAAAGAGTGATTGTCTGATTCAATTAAAGTGTTTTTTATTGTTACAACTATGACCTTTATTCTTCATAAAACAAATGAAGTTGCCTGAAAGACTTGTGTTATCCAACTATTCATCAACAACTACATTTGGATTCACGAGCAGGGACCACGCCACAACAGTGTGATGTTTGTAGGTTTATTGCAAGAAGTCACAATGAATTGATATGGAGGGGGTGATGAAATGATCTGGTGTGGCGGGACGTGCTGTGGTCCGTGCAGAGGGAGACTCAGAGTGGGGGTACCGTCTCCGGCATGATCTGCTCGGGCTGATTACGGGCCCGCAGATGATTCCTAGGATTAGAAATTAGAAAATATACACAAGTTAAATATGAATGGTGACAGGCAGAGGATGTTGGGATGTAGGGATGTAGGGATGTAGGGATGTAGGGATGTAGGGATGTTGGGATGAAGGGATGTAGGGATGTTGGGATGAAGGGATGTAGAGATGTTGGGATGAAGGGATGTAGGGATGTTGGGATGAAGGGATGTAGAGATGTAGGGATGAAGGGATGTAGGGATGAAGGGATGTAGGGATGTAGGGATGTTGGGATGAAGGGATGTAGAGATGTTGGGATGAAGGGATGTAGGGATGTTGGGATGAAGGGATGTAGAGATGTAGGGATGAAGGGATGTAGGGATGAAGGGATGTAGGGATGAAGGGATGTATAGATGTAGGGATGAAGGGATGTAGGGATGTTGAGATGAAGGGATGTAGAGATGTTGGGATGAAGGGATGTAGAGATGTTGGGATGAAGGGATGTAGGGATGTAGGGATGAAGGGATGTAGAGATGTAGGGATGTAGGGATGTAGGG
Source organism: Gymnodraco acuticeps (assembly GCF_902827175.1). Classification (NCBI taxonomy): domain Eukaryota; kingdom Metazoa; phylum Chordata; class Actinopteri; order Perciformes; family Bathydraconidae; genus Gymnodraco; species Gymnodraco acuticeps. Next base: position 67,849 of record NW_022990181.1, on the reverse strand, counting down.
ATGTAGAGATGTAGGGATGAAGGGATGTAGGGATGTTGGGATGAAGGGATGTAGAGATGTTGGGATGAAGGGATGTAGGGATGTTGGGATGAAGGGATGTAGAGATGTAGGGATGAAGGGATGTAGGGATGAAGGGATGTAGGGATGTAGGGATGTTGGGATGAAGGGATGTAGAGATGTTGGGATGAAGGGATGTAGGGATGTTGGGATGAAGGGATGTAGAGATGTAGGGATGAAGGGATGTAGGGATGAAGGGATGTAGGGATGAAGGGATGTAGAGATGTAGGGATGAAGGGATGTAGGGATGTTGAGATGAAGGGATGTAGAGATGTTGGGATGAAGGGATGTAGAGATGTTGGGATGAAGGGATGTAGGGATGTAGGGATGAAGGGATGTAGAGATGTAGGGATGTAGGGATGTAGGGATGTTGGGATGTAGAGATGTAGGGATGTTGGGATGAAGGGGATGTAGAGATGTTGGGATGAAGGGATGTAGAGATGTTGGGATGAAGGGATGTAGGGATGTTGGGATGAAGGGATGTAGAGATGTTGGGATGAAGGGATGTAGAGATGTTGGGATGAAGGGTTGTAGGGATGTTGGGATGAAGGGATGTAGAGATGTTGGGATGAAGGGATGAGGGAAGGGATGACGGGATGGAGAGATGTTGGGATGAAGGTATGTCTGGATGACGGGATGTAAGGATTGAGGGATGAATGGAAGTAGGGGTGTATCGTTGAAGGGGGTCGATGGGTGGAGGGATGAAAGTGTTTGGCTAAGTATGAGGTAGAACGGGAACCGTGTAAGTAGAAGGGAGAGGGAGGGTGGGTTGAGAGAATAATGACAGGCGGTTGCCGGATGTTTTGCCGGATATATATAGAGTTGGCCGTGATTAGAGGTGGGGTTGAGGCGTGGCCACCACTCACGGCAGGTAAGGCGAAACCAGACAACACACAACGTAGCTTTAGGGGGCCAAAACGGCAGATATGTATACCTTTGCTGTTTTCTGATCAAAAGTTGTGTTCAATGGCATTAAAACACATAGAAACGCTGCTGAAGGTTATTCCAATGTGTCTGTGTCACTTTGAAATTATTACTGATAATCCATCATCATATTTATGTCAAAAACTGACTTTTCTGTTTTTGAAAAGTCAGTTTGAGAGAGTGTGTGAGAGCTACAACCCAGCTTCCGGTTTTGGGCATTCTGGCTACGCATCAATCATTCACCTATGTGTAATGTTTAGATGGATTTAGGAACTTCCCCTCGATTATATTGGCTCTAACGGTTCAAAAGTGGTGTCAATCACCAAAATCGACCGATGGGGTCCAGAGATTATGGCAAATACACCCAAATGACCCCAGAAGTGTTTTTTGTTCTTAACCTCTCTAAAAAGGTCAAATGTCACTTGTTTTGCATCAATCTTGATACTTATGTTATAATACTATCCCATCATTAACCCTCTGGAGTCTAAGGGTATTTTCTCGATTTTTAGATGTTTTCTTAAATCACCTTTTAAATGTATTTATTCTAACATGGCACCCATGTGTTACATATCAAAATGTTCAGGACAATCTCTAGTATTGCTATATATGCAAATTACTCACCTTAGAGCACTGTTTGATGAGATAAGTAGCTCAAAAGCTTAACATTTGACATCCGATTTTCGGAAAATCTTCAAAACTCTTGTGAAAACACAAATTTACTCATGTGATCGAATTGTTTTGGTGTTTTAGATTTGGTTACCAAAGTCTTAGGATTACAAAAGTAGTGAAATATTTGAATTACACTGTATATAAATGTGTTATTCATGTCTAAAATGAAATTTTATAAATTCGCATTCTGAGTAAAACAGCTGTCAATCACTCTACTTTCACCACAGCAGGGACTGAGATATATCAGGACTGAATAATGACTTCATATTACATGACAAGGTTCATGTGATGTGTAAAACAAAAAAGAATTGAGCATTAGAACTTTTTTTTTCAACCAACAATTTATTATAATACCAACAATGTATATAAATATGACTGCAAAATCTCACTATTTACAATATTGAACATCAGAACTTGTTTTCCTTCAACCAACTATTCATTATACACTGACAAAATGATCCTTCCTCCAGTAGTCCAATACATTGTCCAGTTTCAGCAGCCCCATGTATTTATAGAAATCCTCTACAGTCAAGTCAGTCCATTTGTAGGTTTTACCCTTTCCCATCTCCTGTGCAGCCCGCTGCACAGGAGAAGAACAGCTTCAAGAACAGCTTGAACAGGTCAAGGGGTTTGTTTGATACTGTTGAGCTGAGCTGTGGCCCGGGTGTGCGAGCAGGTTGAAACCTGGAGACAGGGGGAGCAGTGTCAGGGTCTTCGCCTGTCTTCCAAGACAGTGGAGCTGGCTGCTGTGCAGGTGGGGGTGATGGTGCATGGGCAGCTGGTGGCTGTGTGGGAGGTACGTGTGCTCTACGAGACCTCTTTGCTGTCCGGGTTGATGGTGATGGCTGTGGCTGTGGTGGAGCTGAGGTGTATCTCGACCTCGTCGCAGGCAGAGATGGAGGCAGCTGTCGTGATGCTGGTCCGCTAGTCCTTGGTGGGGATGGCAGTGGTGAAGGCCCTTGATCCACGGTAGATCTCAACATGGTGGCAGGCACAGCTGGAGGCTCCTGGATACATGTCATCTGTGGGCAGCTAGGCCCAGGCAGCTGTGAAACCTCTCTGTAAAACAAATACAAATGGTGGGACACACACACACACACACACACACACACACACACACACACACACACACACACACACACACACACACACACACACACACACACACACACACACACACACACACACACACACACACACACACACACACACACACACACACACACACACACACACACACACACACACACACCACACACACACACACACACACACACACACACACACACACACACACACACACACACACACACACACACACACACACACAACACACACACACACACACACACACACACACACACACACACACACACACACACACACACACACACACACACACACACACACACACACACACACACAGTCTCCGTTGTGGGACAAATAAAGGATTATCTCATGCATCTACACATGTAACCTTACTTATACACACCAAAATAACGTTTACACATAAATAACATTTACACAGAGTAAACGTTTACTAATCAAGAGTCTATTTTGTCCCGAGAAAGAGTTCATGAGGGGAAAATAAAAAGGTTGATAAATCCATTGTTCATTTTCGCGGTACTCCTCACAAAATGGCAAATGCACTACAAGTTATATTTACACTTACCCATCCTCAAATGGATCCCTGCTGTCCCTGTATTCTTCAGAAGAAGAAGAGTCGAAGCCTTCAGGTTCTGATGAGCCATCTTCGTCACTGCCGCTCGCGAAAATAAAATCCAGCGCGTCCGCAACGGTAAAGTTCCTTCGAGCCATTTTCTCTATCTTCTTCACAGACTAAAAGACTGAAACTGATGGGAGACACCTGTTATATGTTGTTTTATTGGTGGGTAGGTCCTTAGATTTCTCGAGTGTCCATTGGTCGTTTCAGACCGACATGGCTGCCGTCCTTGACTGACACACAAATCCACCAATCACACACAGTGTAACGCCGAATCAAGCTGCTTTGAGCGGCAATATTGGCTGCTGTGCCCTGGGTACAGTCTCACAGGAGATACTCTTGAAAAGCTACGATTCTAGCGATTCCGCAGATATCTGAATCATATTTCTACTCCTTACAAACGAAAATCTATGATTAAATACGTAAATAAATGTGCACTTGGACGCGCCGGCGGTTTTCACTATAAGTAATGGGTTTGCTTTGGACGGAAACTATAATTTACATTTTTTGTACTATGTTCAATCTGAATTGACTTTAAAATAAAAACATCTATATTGATTCTGACTCTTCTACATCCAACTCACAGGTTTATCATTGCTTTGTAGGTGAATATGCCAAAACTGCAGTTCATCAGACGGCCACTTGAGGCTGTCTCCAAAAGGGAGTCAATCCACTAACTGCCTTGTTATAATGTCCAACTTTAAAGAAGAAAGGAACATGTTAACCGTGGTTTATTTGAACCACATATTTTGTGGCACAGAAAATAGTACTTGAGTCCTGGAATTGGACTGAAGTCGGACTCAAGTGCCAATTTTCGGGAATTGTAACTCGACTCTGTTTGCACACTTATGGTAGAATAAGGTGAGTCCTGATGTGCCCCAGGCATGTGCACATGTGAGGCGAGTTCATGTAGGCCTACCACGCTATTCCCAATCTCAAGATGTGCAGCCTCCCCGCAGGCTTACCGTCAACAGGTTACACAATTAACTCAAAACCACATTGTCAACATAAATGTAATCCCTCAAACAGGAGGAAACTATCCGACCCAAACATACACAGGTTAACTACCTCTTAACACAATCATGCCCCATAATTAATAAACGCAAAATAAATAATAAATTGCATGGCTCATGACATCCTATTTAAATCACGGAAGTGATTATTTCCCACATTCCCTTTGCTGGGGAGACGGCGGCGAAACTCCGCCCGCCGCTCCCCACGTAAGTATCGTGTAATATAGTTAAATGTATGTTTAAATAATTGTAGACTCGCAAGCGTGCACTCATGGTCGCGCTACAGAAAGGAAGGGGAAAAAGGGACGTTTTAGTGATGATTTCACCTGATAAATGTGATGTGTAGTCAAGTCACCAATTCACGAGTCCAAGTCACTCTCGTCTCGAGTCACCACTCTTCGAGTCCGAGTCACCCAAGGAGTGTCCGAGTCGAGTCTGAGTCCGAGTCATCATTACCTATGTTCGAGTCCGAGTCCAACTCCGAGTCACCTGAGAAGCAGCCAAGGCTGCTTCTCAGGTCGATTAAATGAAATCCTTGCTTCCCTTATTTGCGTCGTTTCCCTGTGACTAGTCCCTCCCACCAGGGAAGCATGGAGGGACGCAAGGAAACCACGAGAAGCAGGGAAATGAGTTTTAAGAGCAATGGGACGTCCTTTCCTCCGGAGCGTCTGACAGCAGCCAGCTCTGTACCCGTTATTTCCACACACCCCCCCGCCTCTGTTAGTACATATTTACTGACACAAATATTTGTATCATCTGTTGTAGACCCAAATAAATAAAATAAAATAAGAACTCATTGTCAAAAAAGATAAACGCCATTCTTAAAATGTATAAACGAACATTAGTTTGATTAATATTGATTAGAGTGCACAATAGAAATAAAATAATTGAGAGAAGAAAAATAGATATGTTATCTATCAAAACCCAGTTAGATTAACATTCATTGGATTGCACACTTTGTTTGTTTGTGTGGATATGTAGCACACTAACATTTTAATAGCACTTAATGACTGAATGGAAATGAGTCATGACAATAAATGAAAATGTAAAACGAAAAAAGCGATCATGAAAATGTTTCCAAAAAATGAATTAATCGATTTTTGACCACTTTGTTGTTCAGATATATCATATATTTGTAACTAAATGAAACATGAATTGAAACAAAACACGGTATAAACTGAGGAGTGACTCTCGTGAGGTTCATGTATTTTCTTCACTCTGCTCTCATGTCAAGAAGCATCAGATCAGTGCATGCACTGCCTCGTCCAATCAGTGAGCGATACACAGTAAGGGGGCGGGGTGAGTATTTGAGGATTTCATCGGAGGATGGTCTGGTGGTTCCTCGGTTATCGCTCCTCCATGATCGCTCCTCGCTCCTCGATCCTCGGTCCTCTGGCAGAAATAAGAGCCATGGGACGGTACTCAAGATGGCGCGGGCAAATCAACTTCCGGTGAGACCGAGGACCGAGGAGCGAGGAAATGAAAATAGTCGACCTGAGAAGCAGCCCAAGTCAAGTCTGAGTCACAAGTCTTCATGTATTAACCTTCGTGGATATATGTGTTGAAATGTAGCTGCTCCTCTACATTGCTTTTATCCTGTCATGTTATACTCATCTGTCTATTCAACTGCTGTGAAGCGAGTTTGGCTACAATTATTGTAATAGGTGCTATACAAATATAAAGCTTATTACTAATATTAATATTATTATTATTATTATATATAAATAAACTATATTTAAAATGAGTTACCTTTTAGTGATTATATTTGTATGCCAATATTTTCCTATGGTAAAGTTTTCGTTTTGCACATTTTGATAGTATCAGGACTCTTATTTTGAAGGAACTTTTACCGGTTAAATCGGTTTACTAATAAAGATTTAGCCCCAGAAAGCACATGGCTACTTAGCATGCAAAATGACGTCATTCTGCATGTTAAGTAGCCATGTGCTTTCGTGTTATAGGCTGAATCTTTATTTATTGATTAGATCGTTACTCTTTGTTAGCCACCCTGCTAGCATATCAACGGCTAAAGCTACAACGGAGCCTCCCTCCCCCCACCACCACCACCCCACCTCTCCAAACACCACGGCAAGCCGGTTGCTGTAACGGACAAAGACAAATATCTGCAAACTGACGACATTGTGTATTTAAGCAACAAAAATTGACTACATATTTTTCATCTGAACACTAACAGCCTGAGACACAAACTGGCTGAACTCAGGCAGCTATTCATGAACGGTAAGGCAAGCATATTATGCTTTTCTGAGACCAAATTGGACAATTCCATTACAGATTCAGAGATTGAAATTGAAGATTATCTTGTAGTGAGAAGGGACAGGAACGTGAATGGAGAAGGTGTCTGCATGTACATACATAAAGACACCAATTTCAAAAACCGTACTGACCTGCATCATGAAAATATTGAATCTGTGTGGGTTGAAATTCTTTTTGACAATGATAAATCTGTAATAGTCGGGACAATCTATAGACCACCAGAACAGAGTGACTTTTATGATACATTAGATGGGTGTTTGGCTGATGTGGGGGATGTAGAGACAATTATTATTGGAGACTGGAACACGGATATGCAACGTAAAGACACGTCCGTCTTCAAGTCCTTCAGTAGGATTTGTGATCTGCACGGCTTCAGCCAGCTAATCACCCAACCCACCCGGGTATGTGAAACAACACAAACTACCATTGATCTCATTCTGACCTCTGACAAGTCCAGGATCTCCAGTAAAGGGGTTATAGCATGCGGTTTAAGTGATCATTATATGATATTCTGTACCCGCAAAAAGCTAAAACAAAGGGCCGGCTGTCACAAAACAGTCATATCTAGAGACCTCAAAAACTACTCTAGCGAGGCCTTTAACCTAGAACTGGAGAGCCTGGACTGGTCAGATGAGCTCAGTGGTACACAAGTTGAAGAAACATGGCTTGGTTTCAAAAACAAATTCTCTGCAATACTCAATGATTTGGCCCCCCTAAGAACAACCAGGGTAAAAAATCGCGCTGAGCCGTGGATGCACTCCGGCATACTGACCGCCATGAAAACCAGAGACAAAAAATGCTCTGAGTTTCATAAAAGTCAGTCAATGCTTTCCAAAAGCACGAGCAGTGAACTCCAGGCTCACGTGACTGAACTCAAAATTGAAAGAAACAGACTAAGAAATGACGTAAGCTCCATGATCAAAACTGCCAAAAAGAATTTCATCAATGTCAAAACTGAGGAAAACTAAAATAAACCCCGTGAACTTTGGAAATTACTCAATAACCAGCTTGGCTGCAGCAAAAAACTCAAAACGAGATTTTCTAACTTAAACATAAAGACAGATAACAGGCTCATCACAGACAAACTGGATGTGGCCAAGTACTTGAACATTTTTTTCACAAACATAGCCACAACTCTTGTAAATAAATTACCCTCCCACTCAGGGCTTTTTGGAGTAGATCACATCATGACCTACTACAAAAACCTAGGGGTACGCAAAGATGATTTCAGTCTAGCAAGGGTAACAACAGCAGAGGTACTCATTAAACTGAGCGCCCTCCAACCTAACAAGGCCACTGGCCACGACAATATCCCCTCCAAATTCCTCAGAGACACAGCAACCGCCATCTCACCAGTCATAGCTCACATAATTAACCTCTCCATAAAACAGGGGAAAGTACCCAAAGACTTCAAAATTGCAAGAGTAACCCCCCTGCACAAAAAGGGCAGCAAATTGGACCCAGGCAACTACCGCCCTGTTTCTATACTTACCTCCATCTCGAAAGTCATGGAAAAAATAGTATATGAACAGGTCGAAAAGTACCTCGCGGAAAAGAAACTAATCTATGAATTTCAATCTGGCTTTAGAACATCCCACTCCACTGACACATGCCTTCTTTATTTGAGCGACCACATCAAACAAGAGGTGGACGAGGGCAAGTACTGCGGCATGGTGATGCTGGACCTACAAAAGGCTTTCGACACTGTCAATCACCCCATTCTGATTGACAAGCTAAAAGCAATTGGTTTTGATAAACTATCGGTGAGCTGGATGCAATCCTACCAGGAGGGGAGAGAACAGATGGTGGAGGTAAATGGTACTCTGTCCTCCCCCCTCCCAGTGAGCTGTGGTGTTCCACAAGGAAGCATATTAGGTCCGTTACTGTTCCTAATTTATGTAAATGACATGTCATCAGCATGTGACTGCAACTTGTTCCTGTTCGCGGACGACTCAGCCCTGCTGGTCTCTGACAGGAGCCGGTTGCAGGTTGAAAAAACCCTCAGCTCCGAGCTCGGCAGAATCTGCACCTGGCTCGCCGATAATAAATTATCATTACACCTGGGTAAAACAGAGTCCATTCTCTTCGGTTCGAAACATAATCTCAGCAAATCCGACGACTTCTCAGTTGCAGTGGGCGACATTATTGTCACAAGTAAGAAGGAAATTACATACCTAGGATCTATTCTTGAGGCAAACCTCTCCTGTGACAAAATGGCATCCAATGTAATAAAAAAAGTCAATCAAAGAACTAGATTCCTATACCGGATCTCCTCTCTGGTAAACAAAAACACCCTGAAAACTCTGGCAGGAGCACTCATTCAAGGGTACTATGACTATGCTTGCACGTCATGGTACCATAGCACCTCCAAGGCGCTAAAAATAAAACTTCAAACATCGCAAAATAAACTGGTCAGACTACTGCTTGACCTTTCATCTCGAACCCACCTCACCTCTGCCCACTTTGACAACCTAGGATGGCTTAGAGTAGACGACAGAGTACAGCTACTTGCAATGGGCCTGGTCTACAAGATCCACTACACCTCGATGGTACCCATGTACATGTCAAAATTATTCCCAAAGGTCAAGGAATACCATGATCATAACACCAGAGGGAGCTCCACAAATCATGTGAAACCCAGATTTGGCACAAAAAAGGGGGAATACACGTTTCGCAATTATGCCACATCAAGGTGGAACGCTCTTCCCACAACTGTAAAGGAAAGTCAAACTATACTTACCTTCAAAACCTCTCTTAAAGAGCACCTTCGGGGGAGAGCATTGCAAAACTGGCCCCGGTAATGGTACAAATCTCAACCTGTCGTACAATGGACAGCTTCCCCCCCCCCCCCATCTATGTATATACTCGCATTTTAGACTCTGTTACTAACTGTATATCTGTAGACTTGGTATGTCTTAAATGTCCGGTTAGGATGTATTAGAACGAAATCTAAAATGAAAATTGTAAATAAGCAATCTGTATGTAAAAAACCACCTGTATGTAAATTGTAAATAAGCCATCAGAGTCCAAGTCCGAGTCGCGTCAATCAGTGGCGAGTCCGAGTCGAGTCACGAGTCCCGAAAATCGCCACTCGAGTCCGAGTCCAGGACTCATGCCATCTCTGGCATAAGGCACATCATTCCAAGGAGTTGGAGCCCAGCGCCTCCAAAGATGGCGACGGACGACTTGCTAACTTTACGTTTTAGAAGAGCTCTTTAAAAAACCTTTGGGGCACATCGTGGAGACGTTCATATTTATATAGTCTCTGATTTAGTGATGATTGCAGATTTATATAGCACCAATATATATATATTTGTTGGCATCCATGACTAATGGCCTGTCTATGTGGGCTCCTTGGCATAGAGACGTTTCAGAAGTTGTGTTAATGGTGCAGCCTGTGCTGTAAAGCGCCTGTAGATCAAATGTGTTTATGATAAAAGGCATGCTGTGCCTGTGAATTGGGATAGTTAGCAGTTAGCCAGCACACTCACTCAGTGTGTTCCCAGTTACCATAACCTGCTAGCTCAGTATGTCTCCTCCACATCTTGACTCTGTGCTAATTGGGACAAACCCCCTGTAGTGTGACCCTCAAGGGGAGCCGTACTGGTGTGCGCATGTATATGATTGTGTGTGTGTGTGTGAAGAAGGAACACAAAGAGAAATCGATATTAGCATCCATAATCTAATGCTTCCTCTTTTTTTCTCTTGTCTGATTGCGTTTCCCCCAAGAAAGCAAAGTTGGTTTATGATTTTAAGTCTTAATATTGGTCTATTCGTGATTTGGCCAGGCAAAGCAAAGGTTACTTGATCCAGATAAGGTTCCATACTGCAATCCCTATGTGTATCTTTTAAGGAAAGGTTCCTGCTGTTTCCCGACTCCTATGCCAAGCTATGGTGCGTTTTATGTGTGATGTGAGAGTGTGTTTGTGTGTGCAGCATCATTTATTAATGTTTTTGCAACCTTGAACCAATTTCTTCACAGAAGCTGGTGTCATGCTGAGCAAGATGCACCCTCCCATGTCCTTGGCGATGTTCAATACTGTCCACTCTTTACACTCTGCTTTCAACTTATTTCATTTATTTGTGTCATTTACTCTGACACCAGGCACTGGATGAAGTCAACAGGACACTTTTTATTTTTCAATAATGTGCGACATTACTCGGGTCATTTGTTGCTGCTTTTGAAGATAGGGACTTATTAATTGTCTGAAAGAATAAAACGAACAGTATCTATCTGGCTAAATAATTCAAACCAAAGCAATGTGATCAATATAAATATGCAGCAACAAACAAAAATAATGTATAGACAATGGAAGATCATAATTAAAGCAGTCGGGGCTCTTAAGGTTGGTTAACCAAAGTCTTAGGGCTGTGAGTCCAAAAGAAGTCAGTCGCAATCAAATGTCAAAATGTGTTGTAATGATCCTTGAGGCTGCCACCATTAAAGCTTAGTAGAACTCGTATCAAGTATAGACCCAAACCAAGAATGAAAATTGAATCACTCCAACTGTGAAGCACCATCATTAACACAAACGTCATTCTGTGTGCGGGGCAACTAACATCTGCCTGTGGCCATTCTGTCAGAACAAGAACACGAAGTACTGATCTTAAGTGTACGTTTTGATTTGTTAAAGGATTATTCATCCATATTTGATGGTTTGTTTTAGCATTTAAATTGCATACACGTTTTGATTATTTTTGTATGTAAATTCCCTGAATAGAATCATACAAATTGATGTCAATTGCAATCCTAGGAATTCTGACACATAAAATATTAAAAAAATAAGAAGGAATACATGATAGAAAAGAGTAATGAGTGGGAGGTAAAAGGACAGAAACAATATAGATTCTAGCATCTGCTTAAAATAATATGTACACAAGTCGAATAGTTTTTCTGAAATGTGTGAGGGAATCAACAGACCTTTGATCATCAACATACTGTATGTATACTATTGATCTTCCTTATAGTTGTGTTCAAGGGTGATGCTTTACTTGAGCCAAATGCTGAAATATTAACATGCTGACGTGTATTAGGGATTGCTTACCAGGTTCGTCAACAGAGTGTAACATGTGAATGTTTGGCATACGTTTTTACTGATGGAAATTGTATTAGTTTGGCCGTTATTTGGTCGTCAACCAGAGTATTGAACTACAGTACCTTGGTTTGTGACTCTCAAAAGAATGGATCGGTTTCTTTTTACCAGTGACTATTTTCTTTTCTGTCAATGGTCACATACAATTACATGTGGGGTAGTTAAAGCTAGACATGAAATATGCAACCACCACCAACACTGCTGCTCAGTGTCCCTAGGCATGAGTCCACAAAGAATGACTCCGTAATTGGCAGTAGTCGCAACACAAGACAAGTGTGACGGACGGCAATATTCAGCACTATCCCCATTCCCCACAAAGAAGGACCTGGAACAATTATAGTGATTTAGCTGAAAGACATTATTTCATGCAATCGCTGTTTATTTTGGCAAACAAAATCAGAAATGGATTTTTAGTTTAGTTTATTTATTTTTTTCGAGCGTGTAAAACCAAAGAAAATACAAATGAAACAAAAGATGATTCAGACATGATACAGTACTATACAAATGAATGCAATAACAAAACGGAATATTTAATTAATAATTGAATAGTCTGTAGTATCATTGTCTGATATCAATAAACAACAAAGCTTTAGCTTTAATTACACGTCCGAAAAGAAGTTTACACTTATTTAATCCGACCACTTTTTCTTTTTACATCTTCATATATGTTAACATACAATATCAATGTATACTTTAACCTTGAATAATGTATATAATCATTCATATAATATATACAGGCAAGTTAGGAGAATGGTCTCTATATATTTATATATATATATATATATATATATATATATATACACATATGTACATACACAAATTCATACAAACACAAATTCATAAATAGAACACAAAACAAGAACATAACAGTTATGGTTTAGCAGTGTCCTCCCTGTACCTTGTGAGAATTGTGTCTTTATACCTATTTTTGAATAGCTTGATGTTTGGACATCCCTTTAGCTCCTCACTCACATTGTTCCAGATCTTCACCCCACAAACACAAACACGTCTCTTTGTTGTGCGCACCCTAACATTAGTGAATATAAATGAACCAGGTAAATAATAATTCCCTTGTCTTTCATTGAACAATATCTGAATATTCCAGGTCATTCAACGTTGTTTGCCTTAAACATGATTTGTGCAATTTGGAATTCAACAAGATCTGACGGTTTTAATAATATTAGCTCTAAGAATAATGGGTTTGTATGATCCCTATAGCCGACATTTTTAGTAAGTCTTATTGCTCTTTTTTGTAGAATAAATAGGGATTGATTTTTACGACACAAGGTATACAAAGGGACAAAAGGCTATTGAGACCTCTTACAGAAAACATGTATTCACTCTTTATTTCTAATCTTGTAAGTAGGGGTGTAACGGTTCACAGAAGTCACGGTTCGGTTCGTACCTCGGTTTGGGGGTCACGGTTCGGTACGGGTTCGATACAACAAGAAAAAGAAAAGAAAAGTCCCAAATGCATAATTCCAGGGGCCTATACTACGAAGTTCAACCTAACCTGGATATGTTTGAGTTAGCCGGTTGGCCTAATCCAAAACATACGCGCTCTCGCTAAACTGTACTACGACGCGGGTTATCAAGTGGATCGCTCAAGCCAGCCGTTTCCTATCTAGTTAGGTGCGCGTTCACATGAAAGGGGTGGTATCTGGAGCATTCGACCAATCAGAAACATGGAGAAGCGTACTGACAGCGCAGCGTCATACTTCCTGAATGAAAAGTGAACTTTAATACTAGTCAAAAATGAAGAAGTTAAACTTTAAACATCCATGACTTAAACACTTTATCCAGGATAAAAGCCACATAGTCTGCACCTGCAAGGTGAATACAGCTGGCAAAAGAAAAAGTGTTTGAATGCGTACATTAACAGGTTTATGATATCACTGCCCCGTCTAAAACACGATTTGACTTTAATTACATTTGTCTCGAGTGTTTCGTCAACTTAATGTGTTGCTTAAAATAATACTTCTGCATACAGTATGTGACACTGTGAGTGTTGCACGGCCAGATACGGCTCAGCTGACTCAGATAAGAAAATATGATACATTATGAAGTGATATGCCGCGGACTGTAGGCTATTTAATGTTACTCTGATCCGGTTACTTATGTTGTGGCAGATATTTAAGTAAGCTTTCTTAACGCTAATGTTATAATAGTCAGATTGCTCTGAAGATGGGAGGTGATATTCTATTAATGTTCACGTTCACACAGTCGGTGATTTTTGCCGGCCGTCTTTCCTGCGACGGCAGCTTTTCTGTATTTCCTTTCTCCTGTAATATGACTTGATCGCTTTAAACTCCGCACACTGAGCTCTGATTGGTCAGCAGGCAGTGCTTTCACTGAGTTGAGCTCTTAGCCTGCAACCTAACCTGGTCCCGACCAGGTTAGCCGCTTAGCATACGTTACCATGGAGATCTAGCCTGCTAAAAAGAGAACCAGCTTCGTAGGACCGGAAAGCCGGAGTTTTCCCTGAATTTAGCCGGCTAAGCGAAAATCCTGCTTCGTAGTATACCCCCCAGGTGTGTTGTTATTTATTTTGAACAGTAGTGCAAGTTTCAGTTTAAAAATAAGGAACTCTGACATTTTGAATAATTAACTGTATTAAACATTTAAAAACAAACCACAAACAGTACCACACACACTCAGATGGCCATATTATCTATAATGGCTGATGTCAAACAAAAAGGTTCAATAAGCTGTAAAACTAAAAAGAATGTCTTGAAAATATTACATCATAAATAATAAGCCAATAGCTTCCGTTATTTATTTTGGTCTCTCGCCTTTCATAGAGTTAGGGAAGCCAATAGGGCTTCTTAAAAACAGCGGGGATCAGCTGTTGAACTGCTGCTGTCTTTTGCCAGGCTCCGGTGATTGGAAAATCTGGGTGATGCCTTCTGATATGATTTAGCATGTTTGGCGTGTGTCATCATTAGCATACCGCACCACTGTAGAACAACGCCGACACACCATCCTCGTCCGATCCTCCACTCACACACTTCATCGTTGTTGTAGTCCACAGGGAACCCGAAATGTTCCCACACAGCCTACTTGCCAACCCTCACGATTTTCACGGGAGACTCCCGTTTTCCTCCCGGGGTCATATTTCTCCCGCATTTCTCCCGATTTCTGACTAAATCTGATTTGTTTCATTCTAACATAACGCACCAAATGTTACTGTTTCCACTCGGACTTCAATACAGCTACACCATTGTTTGGTTTCCATGGTAACGTGTCTCTTTAGTAGAGCGAGCAAATGAAAGTCTGAGAGGGTGTTCAGGAGGAAGATAGTCAGAGAAAACAGAACAAGAATGGACAACTCAACCCTCTGCTCACTCCTTTCCTGTACATTAAACTATACAGACCAGCCCACACATATGACAGCGCAGTTGCTCATTCCATCTCTTCTTTTGTCCTGCTACGCTCTTGTTTGACAAGCTGCATGTTGACTGGTGTTTGACTGAAGTAAGCTCTGTGAAAAGTTCCAGTTATTAACTCGGTATTTACAAAGCGGTCATCTCCACATTTGGAGAAAGTTACAAGCCGTTTGACAGCAGCACATCTGCATATTTCACAGAAGGCTCGTTCAGTGGTTTTGCAAATAATTAACCACTCTCTGTTTTTGTACCATTCTGCATTGAAGTACCTTCTCTTTGCCCAAATAAGCTTTTATTGGCCCGTCACAATGTCCCGACAACAAACCTCCATGCAGTCGGAACCAGCCTGTTTCGGTTCAACGATGCCGGCGGCGGCGGTTTTGACAGCCTCTGCGGCCGCAGAGCTGCTGCTGGGGTTCATCTGGCTGCACTGGTTCTATGGTTGAAGGACCAGGCTCCGGAGCTGGTTCTATGGTTGAAGGACCAGGCTCCGGAGGTGGCTCTATGGTTGAAGGACCAGGCTCCGGAGGTGGTTCTATGGTTGAAGGACCAGGCTCCGGAGTTGTGGATGTCAGGGATGTGACATTCAAGTTGTTGAATTTCAGCTTAGTTTGACTGTATTTTGTTTTCTTAGGCGCCGGTTCTTCTGACATGTTTGCAAGTTTATCTATCTAGGTTAACGGCTGACACACACTGAACAACGTAACACATAACGTAATAACGTAACAAATAAACACATCTAAGCTTTGTTATTGGTTGTAATGTACATGGATACATTTGAATGGTGTGACAATGTCCTATTTGTTTGGATTAAAATGTACTTATTCTTCCTGTTATGTCTGCCTGCTGTATTTTACCTAATGCAAAGTGACCTGCTGCTCCATCGAAATCAGTCGCATTGATCCGAAGACACATTTTGAGTTGTATACACTGTTGGAAAGAGGAGATTCCTAGCTTTCTAATGATATCAGGATTGTTTTTGTACTATATTAAGCAAAATATGTCACATTATATAATGACTGTCACCGAGTCATCATTTTGAGAAAAAGGCCTTAAAGTGTCCTCTTCTCTGGATCGATCTGATTGATTATTAGCGGAGAAAATGATCAAAGTAGTACGGAGGGAAGATATTTTCGTTTGGATTACTGGTCTGGGGGGAGCTTGCGAGTGTGTGCGTGTATACCACGTGTGTGTGTTTGTGTATTTTTGCGTTTGTTTCCCGGGGAAAACTTTCAGGAGAAACACCGGCTGTTGTTATGCTTGCTGTGACGTCAAAGTACTCCGTTCTCCGCTTGTAATAGACCTATCGCTAAGCCACGCCCCCTTTGAAAACTCGGACAAACAAAGCCGACCGTGAATGACTCTTGACAATGGCCGCGGGGGGAGTTCAAGTTAAAATAACATTAAAATAGAAGCAAGAGCTAATAAAAGCAACAGCAGATGAAAGTTAACAGTTAAAAGCAAGAGTAAAAAGGTAGCCATGTATTTCTTTATATAAAATATCTAATCTTGTTGCCTGTCGTGTGTAGTGGTGACTGTTGTGTAACCATTGAAATGATAATATGATGTTGAATGTTAGCAGTGGTGGTCACTACATTAAATCTATAACTGTCCTTGTTGGTCATCATTTTCACTGTTATGCACCTGGCTGACTGTAGCGTTACCTTTTTTTGGGTGAGGGTCTGTGTCTTTTCGGAGCAGCACACACGAGAGCCCGGATGGGATCTGATATTCCAGAGTTGGCTTCCCATCTCTGAAGTGCTTTGAGGTGAAAAGACAGTTAGCAAAAGTTAGCTAAAAACACCAGCTAACTAGCGAGGACGAAAAGTCACACAGCAAACGTTGATGTTGATAACACTGTAGCTAGTTAGCTGGCTAACAAGTTGGCAGCTAACGTTAGCTAGCTGGGCTGGATATACGCTAGCTAGTTGGCAGTCAAAGTCAATCGTTAGCAAACTAATAGTTTGGTCTACGTTTCTAATACATACCGTCAAATATGATGTCTTTATGAATTGACCTTACCTTTGAGCAAACATAAGTGTCCTTGATAATTGTCTTCACATTCAGTTGTGTATGTGGTTGACGACACAGCATAATCCACCGCTTGCATTTGTCGAGTTTTCTTTTGGGCTTCGGAAAAGGTACGAAATATACTCCTCCATCCAGTCTTTCAGGGTACCTGGTGTCCGAAATTACAGGTACCCCACGCACAGCGTTTCACCATCAGATATTAGCTAGATAATAAACATAGAAACTGAACTCTTCACAGTGGTTTCGATCACAGACGTCTGGTTTTGGTTTGATGCGCCCCACAAACGGCTTTTCTGGTGATGTCCGAGTTTTCTGTCAGGAGGGATTTTCGCTGTGATATGATTGGACAAATTCTATTTGGGGCGTGGTTTAGCGATAGGTCTATTATGCCGTTAAAAGCTTCAAAGTTGTATTTATCATCTGAATTTGCTGAAACAAGTTTAATATTCTGAAAGCCAAGACTTTGTTTATTTGAAATCAGATGAAAACAAACTGTAACGGACCCTGCGGTGTTATCTATGATTACTATGCCTTACATTCATAATATCAGCGGAGGGAGGGGAAGCGGCGCTGTGGAAGAGCAGAGTGGCGAGTGAGAGGCGAGCTGTGTTCTTCCCTTTACAAGCTTCAAAAATGCCTGTAGCTAATGGGATTGAATATAACAATCAACAATAACAAAATATACACAGCTAGATCAGATGGCGTTCTTTGTAGATGCGACTTTAGAGTAGAGGGGAATTATTGAAACGGGATGTGTACAGGGTTCCGCGGCATCCGCTGCTGCGAAAATGTGGGGCAGGGCCGTAAAGTGGGGGGGCCAATGGCCCCCCCGCTTCCGGCGCCCTTGGTCCTGTGTGTTATCTGAAATCGCCATACTAACTTTTCTTCTTCTTGTATTTTGTTCGTTTTGTTGTTGTGTTTCTTTTTGTTCTTCATTTGTTGTTTAAGGGCGGCTGGCAAACAGCTTTTAGGCGCAATACCGCCCCCTGGATTATAAATAGTGTAATGGATACTGCCCTGAATGACCAAGCCCCCAGGAAGTGCGCCGGACTCAGATGAAAATATTCGTGCTGGCCAAACGGCGGTACTACACTTCCGTTTGGTTGCCAGGCCCGGAAACACTTTTTCCCATTGACTTACATGGGGAAAGAGTGGTCTGTAACTCGTTGGATAATTTTTTTTAAACTAAATAAACTACCCAGTATGAACACTTGTATAGCCCTTATTAAAAACATTCGTTCCTCAAGTTGTAAAAATGTGCTAATAACGTTATTCTGAGAGTTATTTCCCTCTGCATTATGAACGCGCATCTAACCCACGGGACCGCGCCGCCCGGCACATTCATGTTACGTGTCCCGACCGTCCCGACCAATCAGAGCACACTGTGCTCACAGGAAGGGTGGGGGCTGGAGCTATTGGAGCTACAACGAGCCGTTAAAGGCAGAGAGTGAAATTCAGTGAATACACGTAGTTTACAGAGATGCTGTTTGAGAAACCAATGTGAGTTGCGTTTATCTTTACCCATGGATGCACAATAAGAACGGACCCATATCGTCTTACCCCCACGGAGCTGTAATAATGGATATATTGCACATGTTTGCTGTAATTCATTATCATACTACATGGGCTGTATGATTAAATATTGTACCGTAAATGTTGTATTAAATAAAGTTAATATTACCGACATTATTAACGTCCCTGTAGCTTCGTATTGCACTAAGAAGCTTATTGCACTGTATATAAATATATATATATATATATATATATATATATATATATACAGTGCAATAATTATTTCATGCTAAATGAAGCTCTGTTGGATATCACTAGATCCTGTTACAGCGTAATATAAGTACATAACGATTGATGTGTACATTAGCATCATTACTAGCTAGCCGCTAACTGCCGCCTCGTTCATATCAAATCCATGATAACAACATCCATTACCATGCTGTCATGAACGCGCGGTGCTGTTACGTGTACGCAAATTGACGTGCTTGATGTGAACGAGCATTTTGGTTAAAGTTGCGCATGCTCTATGAGTGCACATACGGGTACTTCTCAGGCATGCTGGGTAATCTGTGACGTTTCACTCTCTCAAAAGTTGGGCCATTTTATCATCATGCGCTAATGAGCAGCTCTCATAGGAATGAATGAGGCCCCGCCTCCCACGCTGTATCCAGTTCTTATTATACATCCATGTGAATGACAGACTTTGTTCCCACTCGTAAAAAAAAAGGCGTATTCGTCGTGTGACTGCGTGTGCCGAACCGTGACGTCCGAACCGTGACGGTACGGGACGAATACGGATACCGTTACACCCCTGCTTGTAAGTGCTGAATTGATTTCCCATAAGTTCACCTGCAAATTTTAAATCAGAGGGATCAATTTGAGCACATTCAAGTCGCCCTCTCTTGAGCACATACTCACCTCATGTGGCTCAGAACCCTCACATATCAAACTGCTGATTGCCATTCAACCTCATATAACCCACCATTGTAGCAGTGCTTGTGATTGAGTTACTTTCAAGTACTTTTGCCATCAGGGATTAATTTGGCCCACTCCTTGTAAAGTTAAAAAAGCCATCCTAAAATTAGTCCGGAGCACTTAGGGAATAATACAAAAAAGTACATATTTCTCTTCTTAGGGGCTTAGTTTTGAATACCATTGTTCATTTCCATTCATGCCTCCCTCTCCAAAAAAGGTTGCTCTTTCACTTTACCCCTCCAGCATTAAGGACCAATGAGGGAGTTATTAAGGAGCAGTGTAACTTTCCTAAGTGGTTGGATTGTGGATGGTAGTGTTTGATGCGTAAATTGGGAGCTGTGGGGGCCGGATGCTCCGCAGCCTTCAGTCTCAGCGCCATGCCGACACCGAACAATCTGTAATTGGCACCAAATAGAAACACCCGACTGTCACCCATAAGGAGAGTCAGAGGAGGAGAGAACAGAGGCGTCTGCATTGCAAGATGGCAAGACCAGTGAGCGATCTGCTACTGTGGCGATCATCAACCAAATCTCTCCCTCTCCGCGGTTTACCCCCTTTTCTCTCTCCTTTCCATCTGTCTGCTCTCTTTCTTCCAAATCTCTCTATTGTTCTATATTTTGTATTTCATATCTTTCCAAATGAATGATCTCTTAGCCGTCTTTTCCTTCATGTATGGCTTTATTTTCTGTGTTTCTCAAATCTCACCGTTTCTATGCAGTTCCAAAATGCAATCATCCTTACTGGTGTTGTTTACACTTCCACTACTCTGTATGGGAGTAATACCAGGTGAAATGGTATTTTTCTCTTTCTGTCATTTGATCATGTTACTCTAATATCTAGTTGATATACTACATGTTTGAATTGGTCTCATCGAGAGCAACTGCTGTTCAACATGTTGCATGGAACCATGACAGAAAGCATTGGTCATAGTGCTGCTAATGCAGAGACAGTTCTGATGGATTCAAGTTGTCAGCAGAACGATTATGTTGTTAAAACACAGGCTTGTCTTGGCATTAGTCGTTTGGCATATTTCTTATTGATGTCAACAATGTAGTTTATTAGAACTGTAGATATGCTGCTGCCATATTTGCTAAATATATTGAATGAGCTTTGATTTGACCTTTGATTTGAAGCATTTCTATAAACAGGCTTTTGATGAAATTGGATTTGGTTTTCATATGTTCCCAATTGCATTTGTTCTAATGTTTTGGTTTTTGTCCAAAACCAAAAAAGTGTGTATGACTGTTTGATGAATTTGATGATGAACATGATGGGATGTATGATCCTGTAGCTGCTCTGATAATGATATGACATTCCGTCATGTTAGTTCATTTATTTACTTCAGGTTTAGGTTTCATGTTTAGTTATCATTTATGCTTAGATGCATGTTTAGGCTAATTGTTCACTTGTTAAGTTACAGTAACTGATGTCTGTCTGTCATTGCAATTCCTGTTTTATTTTGTATGTACCTTTCCCTCTTGTTTCAGAGCACTGCCATTGTGTGTTTTCTCTCCAGTGAGATCTTCAGCCCCTCCCTTGTTTGATGCCACCTGTGTCCCCTTGCTTCTTTTATGTATAGAAGGTTTCTCATTTCTCTAACCGCCTGCTGCTTCCCCTCCTCTCTCCACCGCTCGCATCTCCTGTGGGCGGGACTAAGACACGAGGATAGGAGTCGAGGAGGGGAGTCGAGGAGGGGAATTACAGAAATTAGAAACCCTCACCTCCGTTTTTTATTTGTACCTTTTGTGCTCCTCACGTCGTGCATTTGAGTACCAGTACTTGTGTCACGTTCCTAACAAAGCAGTAACCCCAGTCTTCAGAACCCCAATTAAAAGAAAATGCAACTATTGGACCAGCTCTTTAAGTCAGAAAAGAGTCCAATTATTGAAGTATTTATATAAACACATAAAGGCAATTTTCCTGCACAATGATTGATGAAAGTACATTTAGCTGATAATACTATGTTGTACTTTCACTCAAGTAAAGCATCTGAATACTTCTTCCTTCTCTGCTTTTTAGTAAAACAGTATTGTTAATAGGGAAGTTGGCTTGTCGAGTGTCTAGTTAGGATGATATTTTCACATTTCCAGAGTGAGTTTGTGCAATGCGCCACACATTGATTCATCATGTGCGGTTAGCTGTAATGCTGCTGTGCTTCTGTTTCTCTGAAGCGTTCCAGAGCTGCTCTGTGGTCATGAGCTGGAGAGAGGAGTGTGTGTGTGTGTGTGTGTGTGTGTGTGTGTGTGTGTGTGTGTGTGTGTGTGTGTGTGTGTGTGTGTGTGTGTGTGTGTGTGTGTGTGTGTGTGTGTGTGTGTGTGTGTGTGTGTGTGTGTGTGTGTGTGTGTGTGTGTGTGTGTGTGTGTGGTGGGGATGTAAAAAAATAGTGTGCACGTGTATTTGCTGTTCATATTCCAACACAATGCTTCCTGGGCTCTTTTGGGGGAGGTGTGTTGAGATTGTTTTCTTGTTGTTTCTGATTTGGTGTTTGTGGACGGCTGCATTTTCCACGTTCAGCCCCCTGCCATCTCTCCTCCTGTATTTCCTGGTTAGTACTGTTGTTATTTTGTTAAAGATGATTCTTTAGCCTTAGATGCTCTTCAGTCAGTCATTGTTGCCTCTTGACCAAGCGGCAAACTCTGGGGAACAGCCGGGACGCCAATACGGAAGTGCCACACACTGCAGTTCATACATGGGCCGCTAGGGACTGGCTGCAGAAAGGAGCAATTTCCATAGACCCCCATGTTAAAATGCCCAACTTTACAGCAGAAAAAAACATGTTTCTACCCATGGATGCAATAAATATTATTATCGATATAGTTAGATTCCACCTTCATGATTATGAATCTGTGAGTGAATTGTTTTCTAACACGACCCTTTTATTTATATTGGGTCTTAAAGTGTTTGCATAAATTAGGGCGTGGTCACTTTGATGGACATGTAACATGCCTCACCTAACAGCAACTTGTCTACTCTGCTAGGCTACAACCATAGAGGCTACAACGTTAGTTAGTCATAGTACTGTACTTGACCCTTTAGCCGTGTTCGTGGTGATTGTGCCTTTTAGGGAATATTGTTACAAATACCAGACAATTAAAATGTCGTGCTGTGCGCTTGAATGTACTAACAGAACTTCCAAGAAGTGTAAAATGATAATATTATACATGTTAACCCCATTCGCAGGTGTTTGTGTGCTTGGTAGTTTAGCTTGTTACTTATTAGCCAGCTAAGGACGTAACCCTTTATGCATACATATACATTTTAGTTTATGATTCAGCCTTGGATAAGACTTTTATAGTCTATGGCTATGACGCCCATAATGATAAACGGGAGCAAATATTAATAGGGGACCCAATTATCCCAGTGGTGGCCGCCGGAGCTAACGGAGCCGCAGTGGGCTAGCTCCAGCCGGCGTCCCGGAGCTAGCCCACGGCGGCTCCGTTAGGTCCGGGCGGTGGAGTCCGTCTTTTCTCAACGTGTGAATGACAAGCATTAAGAATAACAAAATATAGCTAATTCTCTTGCAGATTGTCTCATTTGATGATGAATGTAACGTTTATATAGGGGAACTACACTGTTAGCAGTAACTTGGTATGCATGTATTTCATGTTAGCTTAGCTTCTTAGCCTGAGCTAGCTCTGTTTACTTCCAGTTCGGAGGCAGCAGGTCCCGCCTCGGCTCCGCCTATTTGCTCTTATTTGGAGCAGGCGGGATTAGACTCTGACGTCACTGTCGAGCCGTTAGTGGCCGACTCCGCCTACTAAGGGCTTCACGGCAACTCTGCAGAATCCCATGGGTGACGTCACGGACACTACGTCCATTTATATATACAGTCTATGCTCTTGACCTGTGTCAATAAAAAGCAAAGTATAAAACATGCAGTATCACTTTGTCAGAGATGGTTGATGATCACATTATAAACATGGCAGTCCTTTTGACTGACAGCTGTGCCGATGCCATGTCTACATTTTAAATCACTGCAAGTGATTCGCTCTTGCACTTCTTTTTTTTACAACATGTTAACAATGTTCTTATTAAAGTCTCGAGCTGGTCCGACGTATCGGGGCTGAGGAGAGTTGTGTGTGCTGTAATCCAGAGCCCAGAACCAGGTGAAACACGGTAACGTTTAGTAAGGGAACATGCTATGCTGTCTGAATGTAAGGACAAGGTTACATTTGGAAGATGTTTATTTTCTATTTGCAAAGCTTTTTATTTGTTTTGACTTCAACATGTCGTGTTATGTTCCTACGTGTCTCGATGAACCTGCTTCCCAACAGGAATCCTGCTCTGTGTTATGTGAAGCTAACATCACATGCACTATGTATCGGCTGAACATGTGAAATCCCTGTTGTCCATGAAAAACAGCAAACATTTGAAAAGAAAACTGAAAATGTGAATCCTGATGGAACTCCCTGTGCCGCAGCTGGAGGTGTTTTTATTGGACGGATGAAACCTTTAGAGTGAAACTAGCTGTTATAGCTGAGAGTGTTCCTGGGCACTCTGCTTTGTCCGGGGTGAAGGCAGTGCGTGTGTGTATGAAAGAAACCCCAAAAAATAAACAAACTTGGATGTTCACTGTCTCACTCTTTTGCCTCTGGCAGTGTGTAGTAATGCTGGGTCACACACACACACTTGAACTGTCTCTTTGTTATAATGTGCGGACAACATTTTGGAGATTTTTTGTCAGTGTTAAACAATGGTGTGTGTGTGTGTGTGAGTGTGTGTGTGTGTGTGTGTGTGTGTAGCCTAGCATTACTATACTTGTGGGGACCTAATTATGTTTACACAGTCACGTGTGGGGACTCGCCTCCCTTATGGGGACATAATGGAGGTCCCCATGAGGGGGTTCATTAATGTTAGGGTGAAGACTTGGTTAGGGTTAGGGTTAGGCATGTGTTGGTTATGGTTAAGGTTAGGATAAGTCTCCAGGAAATGCATGTAAGTCAATGTAATGTCCCCTGAAGTGATGTATACATGGTATGTGTGTGTGTGTGTGTGTGTGTGCGTGTGTGTGTGTGTGTGTGTGTGTGTGTGTGTGTGTGTGTGTGTGTGTGTGTAGCCCAAGCCCCCCACAGTGTTTCACTGTAGGTGTGCAGATGAAAGCACTGCTGGTGAGCATGCATATACACACATACCAGAGGTCGCGTTAAAGGCCCTGTCACACTGTCCCGAAATTGACACCCGATGGACACACGATGGACACACGAATATGGAATTGTGAATTTCGCACGAAGATGGCCCCGAACCACACACGAAGGCAACATTTACATTACATTTAAGACATACAACTGCAATGAAAGTACCAAAAACAATTATGTTACAGTACTATGATACTGTACTGATATCTTCAGACTTTGTTCTTTACTTTATCCGTCGTTATATGTAGAAAATATTACGTTTTCTCCGTAATGTTGTTTCCATAACAACAACAACTTCCTGTCAACTGTCCTTCAAAATAATATATTATATCCTTTTTAGTTTCACAGAACACAAATTGGGTTATTTACATAATATATTTACATGATTTTGTTGTGCAATAAAACAACCCGATGGACACACGATAAAGGAAATGTTCAAATTCGGCTGTGATCGTAGCAACATCGGGCCATTCGTGAGGGCATCTTAAGCCATCGTATGACCGCCGGTGGAGTTTCTCAGGCTCCGGCAGCAACTTCGTGAGCAGTGGCAAAATCTTTGGCATGCCAAAAAATTGCCGAAGGACCTTGCGAAGGTTCATTTTCGTGTTGAATTCGTGTGTCAATTTTGCCCTTCGTAAGGCCATCGTGAGGGCATCTTGTTATCATCGGGGCCATCGGGCATTCGCCCTGATCAGAGTGAGGGTGAATGCACCGATGATAACACGAAGATGACACGATTTGACAAGATGCCCTCACGAGTGCCTTACGAAGTTGCCGCTCACGAAGTTGCTGCCGGAGCCTCAGAAACTCCACCGGCGGTCATACGATGGCTTAGATGCCCTCACGAATGGCCCGATGTTGCTACGATCACAGCCGAATTTGAACATTTCCTTTATCGTGTGTCCATCGGGTGTCAATTTCGGGACAGTGTGACAGGGCCTTAACCGAATATTTTCCGTCTATGACGGATTTTTTTTTAACAATGACGGACAAATCTGAAAGCAGTCCATCATTTTGACAGATTAGAACAAACTCGGAACAGCGCCAAAGTTTCCCCGCAGCGAGGCTCCGGTGTTATGCCGTGTTATCACAGGCGTCGCAGCCATTATATGAGGGTGGGACAAGTCCCCCCCACTTTTTCAAATGATTAGTTTAGACCCCCCCACTTTTACCATGTGGAAAGTCCGTGAATCGGTCTCTCCACTCGCCGCACTTTGTAGAGCGCTGTGTCAGTGCTTCACTATCAAATCCATTCCACTTGCTTATTGAGAGAATGCCCAAATCAATGAAACTCCGTACCATGTTTTCACTGCTACTTTGTACCAAGGCAGATTCTCCCATAGCGCACATGTTCAAGGAGTGTTGCCATAGTTGGACAGCTCAGATCTGTTGTATGAAGCGATACCGGTAGTGGAGGTAAGGAACACACACCAAATGTTCAGGACATTGTTAATACAGCGAAAATCAAAGCTGACGATCCCTTTGATTGGTTTGATATGTTTTCTCCCCCAGACAACATGGACATAAGAACATTTGTTTCAAAGAAGAGGAAAGTAAGTCTTCAGCTGGTAGCAGTTAATCAGTTAGCAGTGATGGCGGCGGCGGCAAAAGCGTCTCACTTCTGGAGAGGAGTTTCGTCTTTATGTCATGATAGAGAGATACAAATACTGAATAGTTTAGATGAGAAAAGGCATCTAAATGCCAGGTTACTAGTATTTATCATGTAAACAGGGAACATGAATAACCCGATCTCTCTGTGCTCATGTAAACACCATTATGTCCATGTAGAGATGCAGTCAGTGTGTTTTACTGGAGCCTCAGTTCGATAAGAGATTGTTTTCTGAGTTCTTTAACTTCGGTGTACTCTCTCAAAATGGTAATGTGCATTGTGTTTTAATTATACTTCTTATCATTCAGAAGCTGTTTGTGTGTGTTTATGTTTTACTGAGTGCTTATAGGCAATTTCCATCCCAGTATTCACTTAACTATTTATTTTCTGAGCACATTACATAGACAGCTAATATTCTACCTACTGCTTGGGGCTTTGAGTCTTCAACATGTCCAATGTCACAGACTGGGACTTACTTTAGAGTCAGTTGTATTTACATTCAGTATGACTTGTTATGATTCAATGTGAAATAGTATACTGCTCAATCAATAATGATCACTTCACCACCTCTCTTGACATCTAGGCGCTTGAGAGTGAGTCAGAGGCAGAACACAGGGACAGTGGAGAGAGGTCCGTTGCTGAGGTGAGTGATGAAAGGGAAATGACAGTTTAGAGTAAATTGTGATGTGGACTCTCATCCCAGAATGTTAAGGAAATCAGTGGGGATATTGAACGGGAAGCATTTCAGTCAAGGGGCATCATATGACCAATATAGACAGAAGAGCAACATTTAAGTCAATGATACCATTCCTAGGTGAACTTAACATCTGTATGGAGTCAGATCAGTCTTAATATTAATAAATGCTCACAGAAGGATTCACAAATGTATTTTGCGATTTATATATAAATGACTCTCCACAACAATATCTCTCAATGCACTCCCAAATATGTATTGTTGTATATAAATGTACAAAAAAATGGGCATTTAAACTGCTTTTTATTAATTAAAAGACGGCTCTGAATTAATAATCAAATATGTTTCCTTTCTTTACTACTGGATGAAATTACAAAATGTACCCATAATTTCCCTCATGCTAGTATAGCCACATAAAAGTATCAAACCACCTGTTAAAATGCACCAGAATACAGGAAATCTATTTTTTTTTCGTGGGGAGGACCCCCACACCCCCCGTTAAAAATGTCCCCCCCACATTCAGGATGTTTCCTACGCCCATGCGTGTTATGCATGCCCGCCCAAAAGGAAATCATACCGTTTCCAAACCTAACTGTGCCGCACAAATCATTGAAATGTCTGAGTTTTGGCTTTACGCTGTGCACGCTCCCGCGAGGTGCAGCAGCCATGCATAACACGGCGCATGTGAACTGTCCCCCCCCCCCTCGTCAGAGTTGTGTCAAGGCCGACGGGTAATTCTGGATTTTGACAGAAGTTTTACGATCCTGTCCGTCAAAATGACGGGCAGCGAAAAAGTCTAGCGCAACCTCTGACACATACATATATACACACACACATGTTTACAAACACACACACACAGAAAAGCACACACACAGACACACACACACTCAGAAATAGAGTGTTTGAAGTGGCACATAGCTGAGCTGAGTTGTGGCCATAACTTCACTTTGACATCCGGCTAAAATCCCTCTGTAAGGAGTAGAAACACACACACACACACACACACACACACCACACACACACACACACACACACACACACACACACACACACACACACACACACACACACACACGCTCTCTCTCTTTCTTATTCTCCTGACTAATTTCTCTCAACATTTATGAACTCGTCAAGGCTCTGATTGGCTATCACCATAGTGACGTCACCCAATTGAGTCACCGAGCAAAACACACTCATCTGCAGCTGCTGTTTGTGTGAGGTATGTGTGTGAATATAACATTATTCAACAACCGTTTTTCCATTGTCTACTATACAGACCAGCACACATATATCACATATAATAAATGTGCCCTACACATTTGTGCATCTTAAACTTAAATATTTAAAACATACTGTCTTGTTTAATTGGTATCCTCTGGATATGAAATTCCCCCTTATTCAAAGAATCTGTAAAGACAATCTCAACAGCACACTCTGTTTGGAGGAACCTCGGTTTTTATTTTTGCTTTGTTTGTTCAGATTTCACTTTTGCTAAAGCAATTACAAAACAAAGACATAGGCCTACAGTACATTTGCCATATCTAAAACTATAAAGAATAAATGACGAATCACTGCTTTTTACCTGGGGACCTGTTCCCTCGACAACAAGCTATGTCAAAGCAACACATCCTCACTCCCAGGTCGGCCTATGTTGACGTTATGTCAAGTCCCCCGTGTCGGCCTTTTCCAACGCAAGGGGGGGGCCTTAGTGTACATTTTCAACTTTCCGGGATGTCCATAGGCTTCTATAGAGCTCCCTAAACGTATGTTGTAGACGACTTGAGATCGCGAGCGAATGCTACCTGAAGATCCATTCTCACAGCGTTTATCAACCTTTTTCTTACTCAATATCAAGCCACACTTATTGTTTTTACTTCTTTATTTGAATTGAATAATGTAGGACTTTTGTTGCCGTCAGTTATGGGGAGAGTAAGGGCTCAGAATACTGAAATCTGTATTGTTTCATCGTTTTTTCCTTCTAATTGTGTATTATTTTCAAAACCACACACTGTTATTTACTCAACAATAACACATAATTATCCTTGTGTGTATTTATTTGTTTGATTAATAAACACAAGTTGGAGTCCGTCAGTACCGAGGGTCGGAGCAGCTCATAGTAGTTGCTTTAGAGAATTTTACACCCGGAAGTAAGTATTATCTCCGCTTCGCTTGACTAACCCTGTGATAGTCCTCAAGCTCTGTGATTGGATGTTTGAGTGTGCTCCGAGGGTTACGCCGAGCGTCGAACAGCACTTGAAATGGGGCCACCCCGTCTCCCCCTCCCCCACCCCGTCCCCAGAACTACACATGCTGGCTATTGTGTTTCGCAACATGTTCTCTATCTATGGCACGTCTCTACTGGGAGTTGTAGTTTTAAAAGACGTTTTCGTATTTCCCATAATAAGAAGTTGCCAGTATTAAACTGTGTACATCCCTGGAGGTTTAGGGGATAGGAAACACTCACATTTAAAACATATAATTAATAAATGGGTGAAAATTGCTTGTGCCCATAATGGGCAGCATTAATATATATACCCACATGCCAGCTAAGGTCAGATGGGCTTTATTGAACAGCTGGTCTTATGTCTGTGACCCCTCCTGTTGTTAATTGATAAGCCTGAAACATGCACTTGTCAAGGTTCAGAGGCACATTTTGCAAATATGGCAGTAGCCATCGATCATCTTAAGATAAGATATACTTTATTGATCCCAAGTTGGAAACATTTGCGTTACATCAGCATGTGTAACAGTTGTAAATATGCAGTGGTGTTTATTTGTAAATCATTTAGTATAATCACACAAATTCTGTGTTTTATATTTAATAATTCTGTGTTCTTTATTTATTGATTGTTCAATACCTGACAAGGCCGGAGATGAAAAACTTGGGTCGCAGGTTCTTCAACAGTGCATTACAAGACATCTATCAATATGTGTGTATACCGCCACCATTAAACTGTCCTATTCTGTGTAGAGGAAACTTCTGTGTAGCTATGCAGTGGGAGTCACCGACTCAGGAAGGAGACACGGGAAGAGCAGTAGCTTTGATGTCAAACACATGATGGTTTATTTGGAGTTAACGGCCGGAGGATTCACATCACAAGTCCAAGAGTCAGAGGTTCTGACTTCACGGTAGAGTTGCCACGTCAATTCTGGAGAGCCTCTCTCTTGCCAGCCCATCTAACTGGTTTCGCAGAGAGTAAACAACATATTTGAGAAGATAGCCTAAACAGTGTGGGAACACTGAGCTACTTGCGTCGGACACCTATGACCTCGAAGATTTCACCTTGGAGTCCACAAATACAGAGAAGGAAGTGTCCCAGTGTACCCACAACACAGACCATCTGTGACCCAGTATTGACCGGTCCCAGAATGGGAACAATAACATTATTGGCTAAGCAGCCTGTGTCCTTAAAGAAGGTAAACAGACATCAAGGTTTGTCCTGTATGTTACAAATTGGCGTCTATGATAATTATTTCCATAACATTCTGCACATTTCTTATACTATCTACATACATCTTATAAGAGTATAATAATAATAATAATAATATATTAGTACTTTGTCAGGCTTAATATTTATACTCCCAAAGCTTTTTTCTTATTCAAAATAAGACCTTAACCTAAAGTATTCTTTAATGTTTAAATAAAGCCTTATTAGGTTGTCTGTCTGTGTCTCCTATTAATATCTAATAATACAAATAATACATTTCAATAACGTGCTTTAACCACTGTTTAGAGTCGGAGAGGTCCTGATAATTTATTCCGTTAAATTACTCTGACCTACTAATTGACCTGACCGAAGTTATTGAGTCTATGTAAGTTTGTTGCTTGGCTCAGATCCACCAACGTCAGCAAGATCTCACCTCTATAACTCCCCGAAGAACCTAGGTTCAATTAACTGCTGTTTCAATTCAGACAACTCTTTTTTAATCTGTTTAAGGGATCCCGAAGGATTTTGATATCAGTAAATGGAGTGTGCTCCTACCTAAGTGTGAGTGGCAGGGTGCAGTCTTACCTTTGAAGCAGGAGAGGAGAGCACAGGTTGTCTTTTAAGTTATCCCAGTCCAAAAGGTGGGATCAGTTTATTTGAAGAAAAATAGGTCCAAACTAATACAGGGTTTTTACCTTCTCTCTTTACAACATTATAATCATACTAAAAAAATGGTGCTGTGATCATGTTCAAATATGAAACTTTAATTCACAGTCTTACATTTATTACCAAAATGTTTTAATTTCAACTGCCCAATTCAGTTGTGACATTTTAAAATCTCCCGATAGAATTTAGAGGTATTTCCTCATAAAAAGACCGGTGACAATAAAAAGCGCATTCAACTTTTCATTCACCAAATCAATTCACATTGGTTTCATAGCTTTTTTTCCGACACAGACGGCGGGTATAACATTCAAAAACCCGTTCCTATCCGCAATTAATTCGGAGGAAGATTCCTCACAGGTGGCGGGTTATAATATTCATACACTTTTTCCGACACAGACGGCGGATTAACATTCAAAAACTCATACCTGTCCGCAATAATTCGGAGGAAGATTTCCTCACAGGTGGCGGGTTATAATATTCACAAACACATCTCTCATCAAATAATTCCACTCAGCCAACAACCAAGAAATTCGAGAGATATTTACCAAGTGTGAGAGGACCTTACCGAGAGCTATTAACCCAGCTCTGAAGGACAAAGCCTACCGGGAGAGAGTCTACCAGGGGAAACCCCCCCTCTCTCTCGCGCTCTCTCAAAAAACCAGTCTCTTTATGCTAAAAAAACCGGATCGAAACCCCAAAAAAACAAACTCCTCCTCTACACCCAATTTGTGGAAAACTGGGCATGGCCTCTAATGTACAAGGCTGGACAGACCCGACATGTTCTATGGCTATCATAACCAACTTTTTGACGCCTCAATGTTTTTCTCCTTCAGTAAGGAGCCCCCCTCCCTGTGAACTGCTGTCACAGGAGAGGGAAAAAACGGCCTACTCTCTTATCAGAGACACCCATAAATCATAGACCTTACACACTCAACCTAAACAAACCACTTTGTTTTGTTTATACTGTAACTATAGAAAAACCTAAAATATGAAGCATTTTCATTGTGGGTTATACAAGAATATAATTGATTATATTTGATTATAACTAACTTTCGTTTTAAGTATTCACTTCATATATGATTTATAATTAACTTTCGTTTTAAGTATTCACTTCATATGAAGATCTCAACACCCTATTTTCAAACGCAAAGTTATCAAATAGCAACAGATAAAATCGTAAAAACACATACATATTACATCCGTAAAACTCCAAGCATCAATATCATGAAAAGTTCTTCAGTATGTGTAATCAGGACGACCTTTTGATGAACCTGGTGTGAAAAACACCGAAAACATGGTACCTCACTGGAATGTTCTCGAGCAAGGGGCCCATCTGTTGTTCCAGTGTAGACTCCTAAATCCATGTTGCTATCTGATGTAAATCCTTGACCCTGACCATGGAGGGGTTGCAGTTTTTCGCTGGACGACATCTCCAAACGAAAGGCCAGATAACTCGGTCGACATTTGTTATGGATTTTTTAGACCTCGTCAATAATCGCTCATGACTTTGTGACAAGGTCAATGAGTCCCCACACAATGATAGCACAAACGAGGAACCAGAGGCATATGAAACAGCTTAGCTGGCACTCGCTCATGACATCCTGTGTGTGCAGTGTGAGATTAGGTGTATGTGGTGCCAGTGTGGTGCTGGTGGTGACTTGTTGTCATCTTCCGTTGGTGACTAGGACACGTCACTTGTTGTCGTCTTCCGTTGGTGACTAGGACACGTCACTTGTTGTCGTCTGTTTCTACCGTCTCTCCTGGCCTGTGACTACGACCTTGCAGTGGCTGGCATGGACCCACGTGGCTCTCTCGGTGACCTTGACCGCTGTCTGGGTGATGAGGAGCACCTGGTAGGGACCTTGCCAACGGTTGGATTTCCAGCTCTTTCTCCGGAAGTCCTTGACCAGCACGAAGTCGCCGGGTTGGAGATGGTGAAGTGGACCAGTGGCAGGGGGTTGGTAGGGTTGCTGCTACCTGGCGTCTGATATCTGACCATGCAGTTATCAGGTAGTCGTCATCCTTTTGGGGAAATCCACTGCGATCTGAGTGGCTCAGCGGGTAGAGATGCAGCCTGTCCCACAGAGCTGGAAGAAACATCATCCTCCACAGGGGTACAGGTGACTCAGCCGCTGATCCATGCTGCACAGGTTTCCTGGGTCCAGGACTTGGCTTCACTTGAGGCACTGTGACTGAAGTTTCCCCGCTAGGCAGGTTCAAATCCTCTTGGTAGATTGCTGAGGTATTAATCTCAACAATATAGCTAAAATCAAGTTTAAATCATTTCTATGATTCATAAAAAGTTGTTTCAGTTAAAATAAAACTTCCCCAAGGGTTTTCTCAAGAGGGTCATGTATTCCATATTGCTCTGGAATTTTTATATACAGCAAGGTGATTATTTCTCCTTTTACTCAGTTGGCCTCTAATGGCAGAAAGCACTGGGCCATAATTTACTCTTATCAGTTTAACGACCTGACAGCCCTACATCTCCATGCTGTGTGAAAACCAGCAAAAAAGAAGGAGAGATGTGCTCAAAAAATCAAATTTAAATGAATACTCTTTTAGGGTGTAAGCGTATAACAATTAAAATAACTGAAAAGAAAACTAATAGTGTAAAGTTAAAAAACAATAAGAAAAATAATATAAAGGTTATTTTCCATTTCCTCTTTGATACTGAGGTATTCTCCATTCAAGCTCTAATGATCCATATGCTCATAGACAGAGTTTCGTCTTGCCATTTTTCTTTGCATAATTCACTAAAGATTCTAACAGTTCTACTGCTAAATCCTTTGCATTTTAGCTATTGCTTGTTACTCAGATTTTAATTCCCTCTTTTGCTCTATCGAATATCCCTTGGTACAGAATTTACCAAGACAAATTCTAACTTATTGCGGGAAGATCCCACAAAAAGTCATCCTCTCCTGTGGAAGAAAGCACATTAACTGCCACGTGTGTGTGCAAAACATGTCATGTGATGTGAGACTGATAGCATCAATAGTGGATGGGTAGGCCGCAGTCATATTCCTATCTGGATTCTAAACTCAGTTGGCTTGGGTGAACCGGTCCTCTCTTCTGGAGTGAAACTAGTTCCCAGAGATTGACTTCACTGTATCCAAACCTTCTGATTTAGTTTTAAGATGACCCTTCTCTGGACTTCGCCCCTTTCTGGTCACCCATACACGATTTCTGAACTTAAACGGAAAAGGTGTGATAGTTAGATATGACCCTTTGCCCTAGGTAGCTTTTCCATACATATAGGAATATATTCAGCCTTGTCAAATTGATTGGAATGTCCCAATTTGTTTTACAGTTTTTTATACTCCACTCTTTGGCTGCTCTAATGCCTGATACTTCTATGGTAAAGACCAGATAGGTGTGATTCCCTTTATCCTGCAAGGGTGACAAAACTTTCTCATGTTTAAAGTGAGTGACATTATCCATTCCTATTCTCTCAGTTTTAGGAAAAAATACTTATATGTTCCGCCATTTCAGCAGACACTGTGTTCCAGTTACTCTGGTCAGAGGATAAACATGTTTATAACTCCCTCCATTTATCAAAGGTCACAAGGAAATACTTATTCCCACTGGGAGTGCTGGTCAGAAAAGGACCTGCTATGTCAGCACTAAAAATGGTTAGTGGTTCTTCCTCTATTATTTTAAGATGCTCAGGATGAACTTTCTTAAACCCATCTACCTCTGCACATTGAAGACATGTTGACCATGTGTGTTGTAAGTGCAATCGCAGTTTCGGTATGAGGATTTTATTGTGGAGGCAATATTTTCTCATCCGAACTAAGCCCACATGGCCTAAACTGCTGTGTAATTCACGCACAACCTAAGGAGCTTCTTC
The DNA here is from genome assembly GCF_902827175.1 of Gymnodraco acuticeps. Lineage (NCBI taxonomy): Eukaryota > Metazoa > Chordata > Actinopteri > Perciformes > Bathydraconidae > Gymnodraco > Gymnodraco acuticeps. The sequence goes on along the minus strand of NW_022990181.1, from coordinate 32,810 downwards.
AGCTGGTATGTGAATGCTTCCACCCTTTTTCCATATTCTATGGAATATGGCAGTCAGGTGGTTAACTCGTCCCGTGCTTTGAGCAAGGTAAAACTTCTCTATTACCCTGATAGTCAAATGATATCTTATCTGTATGGCTACGGACATGATTCCATTCTACATGCCTGCCTTTAACTCTGCAATAAGACCCTTAATAGATGGGCATGTGTCAGCGCTTCACCTTTCACATTTTTGAACTGCCTTTGTTCCCAATTATTAAGCTCTTCTTTACCCGCTTTTTAACAATAATCACTATCAGTAACAATACGGATGTGTGTTATTTTACCTTTTTTAGCAAAAAGAAGTCCCTCAACAAATGGCCTTTTCCTCAGCAGTTTGTGCTGTACCTGGTATTGCACCCCTTTGCTTGCAAAGTACTTCACCTGAATTAGTTTTCATTATAAAGGCCCAAGTGGCTGCTTGGTCACCTTTCCGCAAACTCCCATCTGTAAACAATGTTAACTTTAGAGCAGCGGTTTCCTGTAAAGGTGTCATTATTTTCCTTTGTGTCTTACTTCCTGAGGTCCTCTACACTCCCCATCTGGATCAGACATCATCATCTTCCATTTTCCCCATCTACTCATTATTGCTTTTGCTCCCTGAACAGTTTGTTTAGTAGCTTCAGATATTGAAAAATAAAGAGTGTATATGCACATGTTGGTACCTTGAGACATTTCCCTCAGGGCTGGATAAAATCTGAATGCAAGTGGAAGATGCTTCTCTTCAGGAGAGAATTCTTCCTCTGTTCCTGATCAAGTCATGGACATGAATACCACAGATTTTCTATCACCCTGGTTCCTTATCTCCACACTTCCTCCTAAATCATTCGTGGCTAGATGAACTTCCCAAGTTTTCTTCTTATTTCGCATTGTTAGTTTCTGAGAATTGGTCTCAACATACTCTTTTGGTTTTTGATATTGTTCTGGTGTTAAGATCATTTTTTGAATCTCCCTCTTTTCTTAACAACTGTAGCTATGTCTATTTTAGTTCTGACTTGGTTAAGAGTTGATTTGTTCTTTGGTAAGAGGAACTCTTCCCCATGTGCTGGGTGGGGGATGGGTAGCCTGCTTTGGGAGAGTTCCTTAAAATCTCCAGATCTTCCTCTGTGCTGAGGCCATACAACTTTTAATGGTCTTTCGTGGCCTGCTCAGATTGTCTTCCCCTCCAGAGGTCACGCCTGTCTCTGACCCCGTGTGCTGCGTGTTTCTGCAGCACCTCAGGAGCAGAGAAAAGAGGAGATTTTTTTCCAAAAGTGTATTCTCCTTCATGAGCAAAATAGCGCCACATTTAACTCTCATTGACTTGTCTTTAAAGCGTTCTTTAAGGCTTGAATTGAGTTTTCTGTTGTGCAACGGAAAATCCCATTCCCAAAAAGGGGTCAAAAGTAAATAGTTTAGTTGATTTTGGTAAAGTATTTGAGCTTTAGCTTCGCAAAAACTTTCTCATATTAGTTTTGAAGATATTGTTGGGGCTTGATATCTGCTGATAGTTCCCACATCGGTTTTTTCTTAAAAGTACATTCAAAACAACCGGTATTTGTGGGTCATCTGATCACCACATTGCCTTCTGACAGTTTAATAGTCCTTATCATATTATCACACTGTGCTTGCATGCTAGGACCTATTCTCTTTGCCAGAGCTACTGCTATTTCTCCTGCATGTTTTAGCTTCCTATTAGCAGGGTTCATTAACATGGTTTGTTGATCCAGTTTTAGGATTTTCAATATTTGACATTATTATTTCCAACATTCCTTTTCCCTGAATATCATGTCTAACAATGTGTTTTCTTCTAGGAGTAGTAGATGAGATACTCATAAATGGCATTTTTGAGCTTTTATCCCTGTATGGTGGAGGTAGGGTCTCAGACATTATACCACCTGCTTGTTGCTCTCTGTCCAAACGGTAGTCTGACAGGAAAGTATTTTGGTCGCGGTACGCCCGTGGGTCTGGGCTAAGCTGACCAGGGCGGGCAGAAGCTCCGGATTTTGCTTCTGTGTATCCCTCCCTGTGTGGTTGGCTCCGAGTCATTAAAAACTGCGTTCTAACCTCGTCCGCCATTTATTTATTTTTGTTTGTTTGTTTTAAAAAAACAAAAATGTATTTAAGGGTTCAAGTTCACTCTTTTATACACATGCAAGTTCCTAGGCTATTACTCCCGCCGGGTGTACAGTCCGACTATACCGTCACTTGGTTCTAGGTTACTCTTTCTGGATTCAGCTAGTACATGCGGGTACCTCAATTTAAGAGTGTTATGTACCAAGCTTCGAGCTATTTCAACAGCATAGGTACCCTTCAGACCTATGTTTATCTTTATTAAATCTCCTATTAACTCTTCCCCACATTATGTTTTAACGCAAAAGTTCAAAACCGCAGCTCTTTGTCAAGTCCTACCTATACGTTTCAAAGTAATTGGACAGGTACTGAGCAGTGCTCCTACGGCTGACTTCACTAAATAGCCACCAAAACCTGTGTTAAATGGACCACAGGGGCTTCTCAATTTGGCTAGGGGAAGAAAAACCTACTTTAGCTTCTTTAACAGACAGCAATATCCGATATAATATAACCCTCAGTCCGGTGCAATAGTATCAACTTAAATTACTACACTTTTAGGTTTAATTATATATTCTAGGATTTGGGGTAGGTATTTTAACAAGACTTTCAGCCTGTATTTCGCTGATTTGTACTCATCGACTTTTTCACTAGGTCGTTTTGGTTCTTGTATTTTGACTCTGTAAAAGTATTACTTTTCACAGAGCCCCACGTTGGGCGCCATGTTTAGAGTCGGAGAGGTCCTGATAATTTATTCCGGTAAATTACTCTGACCTACTAATTGACCTGACCGAAGTTATTGAGTCTATGTAAGTTTGTTGCTTGGCTCAGATCCACCAACGTCAGCAAGATCTCACCTCTATAACTCCCCGAAGAACCAGGTTCAATTAACTGCTGTTTCAATTCAGACAACTCTTTTTTAATCTGTTTAAGGGATCCCGAAGGATTTTGATATCAGTAAATGGAGTGTGCTCCTACCTAAGTGTGAGTGGCAGGGTGCAGTCTTACCTTTTGAAGCAGGAGAGGAGAGCACAGGTGTCTTTTAAAGGATCCCAATCCAACAGGTGGGATCAGTTTATTTGAAGAAAAATAGGTCCAAACTAATACAGGGTTTTTACCTTCTCTCTTTACAACATTATAATCATACTAAAAAAATTGTGCTGTGATCATGTTCAAATATGAAACTTTAATTCACAGTCTTACATTTATTACCAAAATGTTTTAATTTCAACTGCCCAATTCAGTTGTGACATTTTAAAATCTCCCGATAGAATTTAGAGGTATTTCCTCATAAAAAGACCGGTGACAATAAAAAGCGCATTCAACTTTTCATTCACCAAATCAATTCACATCAGTTTCATACCTTTTTTTCCGACACAGACGGCGGGTATAACATTCAAAAACTCATACCTGTCCGCAATAATTCGGAGGAAGATTTCCTCACAGGTGGCGGGTTATAATATTCACAAACACATCTCTCATCAAATCATTCCACTCAGCCAACAACCAAGAAATTCGAGAGATATTTACCAAGTGTGAGAGGACCTTACCGAGAGCTATTAACCCAGCTCTGAAGGACAAAGCCTACCGGGAGAGAGTCTACCAGGGAAACCCCCCCTCTCTCTCGCGCTCTCTCAAAAAACCAGTCTCTTTATGCTCAAAGAACCGGATCGAAACCCCAAAAAAACAACTCCTCCTCTACACCCAATTTGTGGAAAACTGGGCATGGCCTCTAATGTACAAGGCTGGACATGATCCGACATGTTCTATGGCTATCATAACCAACTTTTTGACGCCTCAATGTTTTTCTCCTTCAGTAAGGAGCCCCCCTCCCTGTGAACTGCTGTCACAGGAGAGGGAAAAAACGGCCTACTCTCTTATCAGAGACACCCATAAATCATAGACCTTACACACTCAACCTAAACAAACCACTTTGTTTTGTTTATACTGTAACTATAGAAAAACCTAAAATATGAAGCATTTTCATTGTGGGTTATACAAGAATATAATTGATTATATTTGATTATAACTAACTTTCGTTTTAAGTATTCACTTCATATATGATTTATAATTAACTTTCGTTTTAAGTATTCACTTCATATGAAGATCTCAACACCACCAGGTGTCCCTTTCTATCAGCTTTGCACCGTTATGGTGTACATATACCAATATATCCCGATTGGATCAAATATAAAAGTCAGCCGAATTAGTATTGATACTGCAAGGAGACTTATATTGTGAAGAGAAATGGAAGACGTTGTTTAATTGCTGATATATTTATGATCCACCTCACATATTCAGTTTCGGCAGCAGTTCTTCCTGTTTGTCTAGAAGTCTTCTCATCAGGGCTCTATAAATAGAGAACTACAGCAGATATGTAATATTTAATGCAGCCGAACCGTGTATTACAATGCCGTTATGTGATGACCTCCAAAGAGAAAAGCAAGCAAACTCGGAATAAAGTATTATTTTTAAAAAATGTTTTCGGATTTCACATCAACAGGAAGTCCGGTTAACTAAAATGTCCATGCGGAACAATCCCCAACCCATAGATCCGTGGGTGAATAATGTCAATCACCACATTGCACACATCCCTTCACAGTTAAATTGTAATACATTAAAGTATTTCGTGAGGCCTTCTAAAATGTTTTTAAATATAATTAGGGTTGCAGTTGAAGAGTTTGTTGCCTGGCAACGCACAACGGCACGTCCATTAATACAGATACAGATACAGATTTCAGTATTCTGAGCCCCTACTCTCCCCATAACTGACGGCAACAAAAGTCCTACATTATTCAATTAAAATAAAGAAGTAAAAACAATAAGTGTGGCTTGATATTGAGTAAGAAAAAGGTTGATAAACGCTGTGAGAATGGATCTTCAGGTAGCATTCGCTCGCAATCTCAAGTCGTCTACAACATACGTTTAGGGAGCTCTATAGAAGCCTATGGACATCCCGGAAAGTTGAAAATGTACGCTAAGGCCCCCCCCCCCCCCTTGCGTTGGAAAAGGCCGACACGGGGGACTTGACATAACGTCAACATAGGCCGACCTGGGAGTGAGGATGTGTTGGTCAAAGATATATGTTAAAATCCTAGAAATTAATAACATTATTTTTACAATCATTTAAATCATTCAATAATATATGATGTAAAAAGGCGTAGATATTCATCTGTTGTAATAAATGATTCATCAGCTGGCTGTATGGCTGCCAAACAGAGGAGATTTCTTCCACAGAGGAGCAGTGGCGTCACGATGGAGGAAACTCCTAGATGTTTCCACGCTTTACTCTCCTGAGCACTGCGGCTGAATGTACAGTACGAGAGTCTCTCATTCAGCTGAGATGCTGCTGCTGCAAGTGATCAGACTTTTGCTGCTACATTCAAGATTGCTGATATTGTTGGGTTTTACTGCATTGTTGTGTTGCTGTAGAACGTCTCTTGGTGTAGGTCTGGGGAGCATCTGCAGTGTGACATACTGCACTAAATTCATCAAAAAACATTTCATTATATTAATTGTATTCACTTTATTTCACTTTCACTATGAGAAGATGATTTGAATTCACATTGTTGGCAACATTCCAGTGCTCCTCTGTGTGTGTGTGTGTGTGTGTGTGTGTGTGTGTGTGTGTGTGTGTGTGTGTGTGTGTGTGTGGTGTGTGTGTGTGTGGTGTGTGTGTGTGTGTGTGTGTGTGTGTGTGTGGTTGTGTGTGTGTGTGTGTGTGTTGTGTGGGTATGGGTATGATGTGTATAACCCTGGGCAAGATGCTGAACCCAAAGGAATTATTTGAAATCCACCAAAAACAAGTCATTACTTGTGGGACATCCCGCTGTGTGTGTGTGTGTGTGTGTGTGTGTGTGTGTGTGTGTGTGTGTGTGTGTGTGTGTGTGTGTGTGTGTGTGTGTGTGTGTGTGTGTGTGTGTGTGTGTGTGTGTGTGTGTGTGTGTGTGTGTGTGTGTGTATGTGTGTGGACATCTCATACCCCCCCACAGAGCTGTTAATGAGCTCCATTGATTGAGGCTGTTAATTAATACCAGTTTTTAATTAATAATGTCCCATGAATCCGCCTGTTATAAATTATTCCTGACAGATAGACACATGTTTTCCACAGCACAGATGCTGTAAAATGTCCCTACCCTGTTTCCACTGAAACCTGAATATAGATGCCAATTTGAGATATTGGTACTCTGACTCACATTAGTTTGAACCATTTTTCACATTTTATTCATTTGGTTCAAGTTGTATGTGTATTTTACTTTCATTGAACTTGTGATAATGATCAAACGCAAATACCATTACATCAAAAACAGCCTGTCTCCTCAACATGTATTGATGCGTTGCTCTAAGACAGGGGTGGGGAACCTTTTTCCTCTCAAGGGCCATTTCATTCATTTCAACATCCCCCGAGGGCCGTACAAATGATTGACCTCTGCGGGCCGAGGAGCTGCGGAGGTCCCCACCCCTGCTCTAAGATAATACAAATCTCCTTTATTTCATTTTTCGAAATTAGAGAAAACATGTTGGACATCAAATACAAAACGTATCAACCGACTATTTGTTGTCTTTCAGAAGAAATTAAATAAAAGTAAAAAATGATTTGATTTTAGTTTGAATTTTTGATTGAATAGTAAAATAAGTAAAAATCTTTGAAGCCCAGCAGAGTGATACACATGTTAGTGTGCAGAGCTGTGATGGAGTTTAGAATATCAATGTGATAGGTAAAAATACACTTGATCAACTAGAGGACATGGAGATATTTTAAAGCCCTTAACGTGCCGACCTTAGGACAATAGTTATTTTATATATTTATGATATTAAATGTTCCAGCTGTCATCTTTTTGCTTTTCACGGTGTGTAGGTTGAACATGCTTCCCGACATGGGAGGGCTATTTTTTATAAGCCATGCTTGCTGCCGCTTCTACAAATCAGTTGTTGATCGTCTGTTTCATTGATTGTCTTAAATTGAATTGGTTTTAATTAAAAAGAAAAACATGTTTAAACATGTGACTATTATTACAAATAATATGAATGCTTATTGCTGTGACATCATGGCAATATTAAATAATATAACTACTACTCACTGCTACTTTATTCATGATAATATAATTCAATAATATTAAATTATTACAAAAATACAATAATAATAATAATTATAAATAATAATAACCCTAATGCCTTTTAGCCATGCGTTGTTTTATTCTATTCCACTTTTCTCTTATTATTTGAAAGAATGGCCCTGTTTTCAGGTGCATGAATAAACATCATCAGACTCATGAAGGAACATGTCTTTATCCAGGAGAGTTAGTGAGGATGCTCCAAACGATAAACAAACATATACATTTATAGTTGTGCTATTTCCCCTGACTCACTGAAGACATTTTTCCTGAGAATCTAAATTAAAGTAATTCTGTTTGCGGCTCTGAAGCACGTCATCCTTTCATATTCCTGTGGTTTCTGTGGCAGGCACAGAGATGGAACACAATGAATACCAAATAAACAATTGTTGTATTTATCCTTGGCTAAATAAAACTTTGTTTTAGTTTCTTCTGTTCCTGGGTTACACGGAACTGTTTACAGTAAAAGCTTTCGTGCAGTATTTGTTGTGTCCTCTAGCTGGCTGAGTTTCTCTCCAGATGTTCAAAGTGGTGAATCTGTGCACGACAACTTTCACCAACACAAGGGAAGGCTTTCCTCCACCATGCCCACATTCCCCCTTTTATCCCCTGCTTTCTAGCGTTGTTTCCTCTGACCTCACCTTCTCTCCTTCCCTCATCACTCATCAGACTTTACGTGTAGCTTTCCTTCTTCTCATCTGTGGGATCTTCCCTGAGCAACCACAACACACACAGTCGTAACCAGCAAGCAGATGTTTAGAATACACTTCCTGCAGATTCATGTTGATGCAAAACAAATGGTTTCTAAAGATTCTACAGAACAAGGCTTGGATGGATCTTTACTGTGATGATGGAACACATTGAAGACCAGATTATGATCACAGTCGGCCTTCAACTAAGAATCTGTTAGAAATCACTCTGTGAGACTGAACTTTTTTAAGTTATTTTAATAAATGTACAATATTCAGATGCCTGATGGGATCCAGGGCATATGGGTAAAAAGTGATGGCAGATCAGTGTGAACATTATGTTGACCTTTTCAAAGAAAACTTTGGAGAAATACATTTATTCTGCAGAAAAATCACTACCAGAAAGAAGTGGACTTTTGTTTGAATCTTTTAGAGGGCTAGTTAGAAAACAATAAAACAGAAGTTAAAATATGCAGTGGTCCTAGAGGTTGAGCATCATGGCCAATGGGCACTCTAAAATGTCTCTTAAAATGTTAAAATGTTCTTAGCTAAACGCTAAAAAGCCCTTTGTTATTAAACATCTGTGTATTTTTGATTGATTTATTTTGATCTTGTTGGCCTTGGTTGTTCTTCATCACACACTAAAGCTTTCTTTCTAATATTTCCATATATATACATACAACTCTTTAGTTCTTAAGTGAATGCATTTTGCTGGACACATATAGCATCCTAGATAAAACATTAAAGATGACGTTGTTTTTGCGTCGTGGTGTGCCACAGAGTTCTTTTTCTTAGCGGCAGCAATACGATCATTTTCAAGTCAATAAAATCGCTCCAATTAATATACGGAGTCAAGGTGTCAGTTTGTTTACTATGTGGCCGTGTAATAAGCGTGATATTGTGCAGCCAGGCGGTCATTATTGAAAAAATAACATCTAGGAGTAGGAGTTCAAATAAAATCAGTGAGGCTCTGTGTAAACTTCACTTCCTGTGTGCTGTTTGTCAGCCTTTACAGGCGCATAGTTCACGTTCTTTACAGCTTCATAGTGTGTGTGTGTATTGCGAGTGAGTGTGTGTCAGGCAGCACAGCGCTAACAGGATTAGCATGGTGGTGGCGTGTGTGTCAGAGAGCGAGACAGCAGCGAGATGCCGGACAGACTTTTGGCTGGAGAGCATTTGTCACGCTGGTTAATGAGGTTAATTCTGCTCTCACCTCTCAGCTCTCACACTCACATCTTGTCAGGCTTGTTAGGCAGATCCTATTTAGATACTTCACCCATATTAACAGCATTAATGACAGGCACTTATTCCACGACCTACATTACACTCATGATTTGCTGAGTGAATATAGAAGAAAAACTGCTAACTGGTGGAAAATTACCCATACAGGAATGTGCTTAATCTGACATGCTGTGTGTCATGTGTGTGAATGCAGACAGAGGTCAGAGTGAAGAGTATCTGGAATGTTCCTCCCTCACAATGAGAGGACCTATGGGTGACAGTCATGCTTCATTATGCAGGATTTCATACGCCTTCAGATCAGCCCCACTAAACAAACTGTCCCTGCTTCAGTCTGAGGTTGTCATTACATTTACATCACATGTCACTTAGCTCAGTGGTTCCCAACCTGGGATATAATTGTAAAGCAATACATGATTGTCACTAAAAGCCTTGTCTATACATTACAATAACATGTAAAAAATAATTGATTAATTCATTTGAATAACAATTCAAGTTAGTAGCTATTAAAGGCATAAAAAGACAGAAATGTATAATTCTTTCTATAGAAATGTTTCTTCTGCCCGTAAAGTGTCCAAACCAGGCTTTTCTGGATAAGCGCATTTTTAAAACATAGTCATTGTCCATGCCGGTTTCAGTTGGATTATTTGTCAATTGCTCCGATCAGATCTGTCTCCTCCATTTTGTAGATTATTTACGACTTTTGAATCCACATAAACACATCGGCAAAATCTGGCTTACTTTGAGCATGTGTTTTAAACAGTTTAATCCCTTTGTGAATTGTCTCCACTTCCGCCGTCCTTTCATTTCTTCATTCAGCGGGAATCCAAATGAATGAATCCTGAGTCCAATAACCATCAAAGTCACTCCAATAGTGCTCCTTAATTACGCTTTCATGCTCCTTTAACAAAATACTTTACATTCATCCAGTTTGTGACAGTAGTTGTAGCATTTTGAGACTTTAAACCCCCCCCCCCCCCTTGTGTGTGTGGGGAGGGGGGCGCAACTTCCAACAGGAGTCATTTGGGGGGGCTCTTGGGGAAAAAGGTTGGGAACCTCTGACTTAGCTGATGCTTTCATCCAGAGTGATCCAATAACATGTTGACGGCAGGGTATCAGACTCATTACACACTGATGATGTGCAGCTTATCATTGGCTTTGTTTCTTCTTTGTAATGGTGCAGCGTTAGGGCGGTGGTGGTGAAGTCCATAATGACATGGCTTGGCAACTGGAAGGTCACCAGTTCAAGTCCCGGCAAGATCAAGTGCTACCGAGGTGTCCCTGAGCAGGGCAGCGTTCCCTACACTGCTCCCCGGGCGCTCTTCATAATGGCAGCACACTGCTCCGAACACTAGGATGGGTCAAATGCAGAGAACCCGTTTCGTTACACAGTACCTGTACTACGTAATGACAATAAGTTCAATCTTCTTCTTCTTCTTAAGAATCATGGAGTCTTAGAGTATACCTGGAATAAAATAACAGACTGTAGTTTCCTAATCATTTCTTTGTTTCTTTGTAACTTTTACTAATTACTTCGCATAATGGAGACACAGTGTTTACATGTTAACTTCAAATCAATTTAAGCCAATTAAATTCTAGAATTAGAGAGTTAGAGTGAGTGCGCAGCAGATTACGGTTAGGAAACATAGAACCCCGGTCCTTTACTGGTTACTGAGCTGATTGTTCCACTCTGACCTGCTATGCCCACATTTGAGGGGCCTACATTTCATTTTAATCTCAAAACAAGTGGTAGCTACTAACGCTATGCTGTTGGTTTATCTGAACATTTGTGTTTCTTTACTCTTTGGACCTTTGGTGAGTACAGTGTTATTCATAAAAGCAGCATTATTAAAATACAACTCAGGTTATTAAAGCATTATTTTTCCTTGAAAGAAATACTATGAGCATACTTTATGTCCTATAGTGAATTACATCTATTAATAATACCCATTGTCATATAATGTAAGCAATGTGCTGTTTTAGGAGCACCCTTTGTAGCAAAAGAGAGACAAATGCCCTGGAAGCGCTACAGATATTTAAATCTCTGAAACAATAAATCATGTAATAAAGTGATCCTGCTCACATATTCAAACAGCCCCCGTATTCTGTCATTTGATATAATCCTATACATGTTTCCTACTGCCACAAATGCACTGCGGAAAATAAATATAAATGGTGATAAACTAAAGATTTTTCACGGAGTGTCTAGGTTATTTTTCCAGTAGCCTAAACATATTGAAGCAGAGCCGTGCTGTTAGGTTGCCATGGGGATTTGCTTTGGTAGAAACACACCGTTGAGAGTTCAGCCCAACATCAGCGCAGTAAGCAATAATATCAAGTTTAAATAAAAAATATTAGGTTCAACTTAATAGTATTGCTTTTAACTAACCTAATACGGTTATGTGACATTTGTTGATATCATTTATTGAATTAAAGTCAAAGTTTCAGATTCTCTGCTTGAAAATATGGAAAATCCCTCAAATGTATCAACACACACATTGTGTTACAGGATTTAAATACTAAAGAATAGCACTCGAGGGAGGCATCTACTAAGACAAATACAAAATAAAACATATGCAAATAAATTCAGAACACAGGAATACAATCAGGATATTTAACCCTATAGCTGCTGAGCGGGAAGGAAGACGGAAAGAAGAAATCCAGATATTAATAGATGCACACAGTAGGCAACTCCTCAGGATCTTCTTTGATTAGGGACCATGATAATAAGTAGGACAAACAGGAATAATCTGTTCAGAAATTGGCTTACATAAAACAAAGGTTGGGGAATCCCAGTGATTATGGTAAATGCAAACATAAAGAAAGGGGTCTGGGTAGGATTGAAACTGACATCAAGATCCTACAATACGTCATACAGTCGCATTTGAAAGCTAATATGTTGATGGCGGTTCAAAGCGACCACATTTGGAGGGGGACCGGTTTGCCAGAATCATGACATTTATCCAAGCCATTACCCCAAAATAAATGAGGATGCTCGTTTTGAGTCTTGTCGCTCCTCGAGGGCCTTCTGGTTGTTTCACATGCTTGTTCTCAGGCATTAAAGTAGTTAGTGTGAAGAGAAGAGACAGGGATGTTCAAATCCTGCAGGAAGTAGACAGGATTGCTTTATTGGGGGTTTAACAAAGTTACACAAATATATTAGAAGGAAAAGTCTTTGGGTGGGGGGATGTTCAGACCATAGCAAACCAATGAATGAAGGTTTTGCATTACATGAATGCACACTATGCAACAAATATCTTGTTCATTTAAATACTGTCAGTCCTGCACAACCCTCCTAATATGTTGCATATTTGTACAAAGCTACCTTGTTTAATATTTGCCAGCTTTCCACTCCTCCTAACAATTCCGCAGATATCTTATTTTATTGACGTAATATATGTTTTGGTATATCTATTTCTTTATGTAACATTTGTTGTTATATCTTACACAGGCTCCGCCCTCTACTGGACTCTATGCGTACTACTCTCAACCATGCTATGCGAGCATTCACCCTACTGAGATACATAAATGTAGCCGGCCAATCGGGGCGAAACTACCTGAATGCGCGCGCAGCCCCACAGGCGGCCACGCCTCCTGACTGTCATCCTTTTCTCTTCAGCGAGCAGGACAACACCTGACAGAGAAAGTAGAAAGTTTGAAAGAAGAAGAAAGAAATTATCATACCTTCATGGAGTCACCACTTCTAGAGAGCGTGGCAGCCCATCTGCTCCCAGCAGGCAGCACACACCTTGCCTGGTACAATAGCTCCGATTAATGCATTTCACCATTGAATGTGAAACACAGCGTTAATACGAAGGCGCGCGGCCCCGTGAGAGGGACCGCGGTGCGTTCAAGGACCTCCGCAGAAGAACGGTGGGTTACGTATTGTAACCCTAGTTCTAAAGTGATGTGTGTGTGAAAAATGCATTAAAAAAAAACGATTGCATTCATCCCAGAGTAGAGTCATCTCTCTCCACAATTCCCCACTCGCCGCCCCAGTTGTAACTCCAGTAAAGGAGGCAGCCAGTGAGCGCGCGCATGTGAGTGTGATTAACCGTAGGAAGTGCTGCCAAAGCGCTATGCGGGTGCAGGGCAGAGGTCGCGTTAACCGAATATTTTCCGTCTATGACGGATTTTTTTTTTTAACAATGACTGACAAATCTCGCTCCCGCGAGGTGCAGCAGCCTGGGGTTACTTACTCGCCTGCAGAGGTGGTTTGCCGGCCTTCGTTTAGATCCCAAGAGGCACAAACAACTTCTGGTGACCATCCCCCCCTCAGTGGAGGGCAACCTCCGATACTGGGGTTCCCCAAAGCATCTGCAGAGGGGAACCCACGGTGTTCAAGATGCATCCGTGACAGGATCGGGGGGGACCTGCCTAGAGAGAGCTCTAGGTGGTGGCTGGCCTCTGACAGAAATTCGGGCACATCAACCTTCTAGAGCTACGGCAGTAGTGTTGGTCCTCCAGCACTGCAAACCCTTACTACAGGGCAAACATGTGCTGGTGAGGAGCGACAACCGCACCACAGTGGCTTACATCAACAGACAGGACGGAGTCAGCTCCGGCGCCTTGTTTAGCGCAGAGGAGAACCTGTGGTTGTGGGCCTCAGAGAATGTTTTTATCTCTGAAGGCCCCCCATATTCCGGGACTGGAGAGCAGGGCGGCCGGCCTCATGTCAAGAGGCGGGCCCCTGCCAGACGAATGGTGGTTCTCCCTGGCTCGGCAGGACAATACACCCTGGGGGGTGGACACGTTTGCACACGAGCCATGGCCAAGATAGCTGCTCTACGCCTTTCCCACCGCAGGTGCAATAGGGGCGTTACCCACTCTGTGCCAACCTCTCCGGGCTTGGCTCCTGAGAGGGTCAGGCTGAGACGGGAGGGACTGTCTGACAAAGTTATTCAGACTATCCAGGCAGCAGGAGCATGATCCACCACAGCCTGTTACAGGACGAAGTGGTTGGGATTCCAGCGATGGTGTGAGGAAAGGAGTTTAGAGCCCCTATTGCGTACATTGGGCTCTATTCTGTCCTATTTACAGTTACTGATGGACAGAGGGCTGGTGTAAGAAGGTGTATGCAGCAGCCATCTCGTCCTGCCTTGAGGGATTTGGCGCCAGGTCAGCCTTTATTTAGTCAACCGCTTATGGCGCGATTTTTGCAGGGGGTCAGGAGACAGCGCCCAGTGGTGCATGTCTCCACCCCGCAATGGCATGTGCTTATATAACTAGGGTTACAATACGTAACCCCCCATTTGTTTTATGCATTGGTCATTTTCTTCTAATTCGTTTTCTTTAACGGTTTATGTACACACCAGGGCAAATTCCTTGTATGTTTGAACCTACTTGGAAATTAACCTGATTGAATGAACTCTGATTGTAAAGGTTCATTGACACTGAAGAGTAGCGTTTAATATGTGTTTCAAATGAAGCATTAAAGAGAACTCTTGAGGATACTGGGCAGAGAGCTGGCTTGTTTTTATGATCACTTCCTGTCAGACTGTATCAGTGTGTAGGTGAGGACCCATCCTCACACACTCCGCTGTGTGAGGATGGTCCTTTTCATGATGGATCGCAGTGTGGAGCTGCGGACTGTTGAGCGGATTTGGAGAGCAAATTGAATGCTTCTGGGGCATGTTTTTGGCAAAATATAAATGTTGAGCATCAGGGTCTGCACAAAGATTGATGTATTTTCTACACACTGTTTTGTGCACACACACACACACACACACACACACACACACACACACACACACACACACACACCACACACACACACACACACACACACACACTCACACACACACACACACACACACACACACCTCCTGCTGCTACCAAAGAAGGGATTGGCCCACTCAACCCCCATTTTCTTTCTTTCTCCAATCTCTCCCCTCTCCTTCTGTCTCTCTCTTATCCAATCACTGTGTTATCCTGTCAGCACAATTCAAGCCGCATTCCCATTTACCCAGAATCTATTCCTGCTTCCTCACTTACGCATTCACACACCCTCTTCTTCACACCCAGCGTCTCCCCAGGGTGCCTGGCAGCTCCGTGGGAGGGGAGCGTCACCCCTGCTCTATAACCACACCCCCATCCTCTTCCTGCTCCCCCTCCAATCACATCCTGTCCTTTAGACTCATCCAATGGGGCGTCCCGTACACCTGCGAGGCGCCCCCAGCTCTGGTCCAACTGGAAATGCCGTTTTTTTACATCACAACAGGGGGTGTAAAGCTGCTCAGCAACAATCAGGGGTAAAAGAGAGATCGTAGTAAAAATGGTGACCTAGTTTTTTCTTATTTCTTTTTTTCAACACCCCCACCCTCAAATTTGCTTTTATCTGTAAGCGGAAAAAGCCTCTTCAGAAAACACTAGCATGCTTCTCTGATCCTCCCGGCTAACTAAGCTTTTCCGAGAGAAGAAGGAAAGATTGGAAGGGGTTTCAAAAAGGTGAAGCACCCGTCATCAAACACCACCTTCACCGACTGTCGCTTCTTCTTTTACTTTGAAAGCTATGTTATTTTAAAGTCAACTCGGTTGTAGATTCACTCATTTGTGGATCCACATTTTACCAGAACTCTTCATAAATAAAGTGTAATTCCCTATTCCATGTACTGATGTAAGATATTCAATATCCTAATCTTCAACATTGCTTCTGTGCAGTTCAAAATGTATTTATACTCAAATAGTGGTATAAAGCAGCTCAAGTTGTAGTACAAGACATAGCACCTTGTGTGTGTGTGTGTGTGTGTGTGTGTGTGTGTGTGTGTGTGTGTGTGTGTGTGTCTCTTTAAGTCAGAAAAGAGTCCAATTATTGACGTATTTATATAAACACATAAAGGCAATTTTCCTGCACAATGATTGATGAAAGTACATTTAGCTGATAATACTATGTTGTACTTTCACTCAAGTAAAGCATCTGAATACTTCTTCCTTCTCTGCTTTTTAGTAAAACAGTATTGTTAATAGGGAAGTTGGCTTGTCGAGTGTCTAGTTAGGATGATATTTTCACATTTCCAGAGTGAGTTTGTGCAATGCGCCACACATTGATTCATCATGTGCGGTTAGCTGTAATGCTGCTGTGCTTCTGTTTCTCTGAAGCGTTCCAGAGCTGCTCTGTGGTCATGAGCTGGAGAGAGGGGTGTGTGTGTGTGTGTGTGTGTGTGTGTGTGTGTGTGTGTGTGTGTGTGTGTGTGTGTGTGTGTGTGTGTGTGTGTGTGTGGGAGGGAGGGGGGTTTGTGAGAAAGACTAAAACCCCTTCACAGCGAGGAAAGTACTGTACTTTAGTACCCATTTTAGGTACTTGTACATTTCTCCGAGTATTTACAGCTGATACTACTTTATGATTTTACTCTACGACATTTTGGAATCAAATTGTGTCAAACCAAACTACATTTATTTGACAGATTTACTTACTAGTTTCGTTATAAATTCCGATTTTGACGCACAATGAAAAACTTGTGAAATATGATTATTTGGTGTCAATGAAACCATCCAACATTAAATATAAGTAACTAAAACCATGAGTGGGTTAACAGAGAATTCATTGTGAAGATGCTCTGCTTTTGCTTTAAAATATAATACATGTTTTGGTTGTTGCAGTGAGTACTTTTACTCCTAATACTTTCAATACACTTTCCTAATCAAACTTGAATACTTTTACTCAAGTACCATTCTTGATGCAATCATTTTACTTGAAATTGAGTATTTTTACAGTGAGGTGTTAGTACTTCTAGGAGAAGAATCTGAATACTTTGTCCACCACTGCCCCGTCAGCACAAGCAACAAACTGAGAGCTTAGAACCAGAATAACAGTTTGGCCATTGAACCTATCCTTTGTTTTGCATCTTCCCAAGTACGGTCTGTGTGATTTGTGATTGAGCTCGTCTGAGATTCATTATGGTCCGGAGAGTTCACAGCAAGCAAGTGTTAAAGATATCTCCATGTGACCGGTGCAAGACCTTAAGAATTCAAACATCTGTGGATGAAGAAGAAGGCTAATTTACGGCCAGACAGAAACGGAAATGTCTAAACTAACTAACTAAATTGAGGGATTTTCCAGAAAGAGATGATCTCTTGTTACACGAAAGGGAAACATGGGATCATGCTCTGGAGTTTCCCTTCTCACTCTCAGCCCCTCGACAGGAGCCTGTCCGTGTCAGACGGAGGACTGTTCGTGCTTCCTACCAGAAAATGGCTGTTAATTAGCCATATGTTGTAACCATCCAAAGACTGGTGTTGTTGTGTTATCGAGCTAACAAAACAACAAATACACGACAATAGAGACATGTTGTAATGAGTTATGAGTAGAACAGTTATGTTGAAGATGTATGCGATATAACTGTGAAATACAAACCACAACACCAAGGTTTAAAATAACTACCAAAATTAGAGTGAATCACATTTCATATACATTTTTTTTGAAGAACATTTTAAATAAATAAATAACATATTTGTAAATCTACAGTGATAGAATATAGAGACAGAAAATAATATATCCGATCCTCTCCATGCATACACTCACATCCTTACAGGGAATGTTTAGGAAATATTGTTTTGAAATAATAATCTTCTTGAATTTTTTAATTACACTGTTATGGATCCACTATCCTTTTACATAGTAACATTTTCATTTAATTGAATATTGAAATATTTTACTTTCTGGTCTGTTTTGGCATGCATTCACCCTTCTTGGCCCTAAACTGCTTGTTTCTTGCTCAGTGTTTGCATTTTCATTTCATACAATACACCAAATACACCCTAAAACAGGGGTGGGGAACCTTTTTCCTCTCAAGGGCTCAACCTCTGCTTAGAAACTAAAATCACAGCCCATTCATTTGGCCTTTCTTTCATGCTGTGCAAAGAAAAAGCAACCTCTTAATCCAGATATCTCACCATGACTCGCGCATGCATGCACGTGCACGGTTGTGGCATGAGTCATGACCACCAAAACAGAAAGGTATGGATACAAGATGTGTGCAAATGTATTTAGTATCCTATCCATGTGAACATGATTTAAGTGGGGGGGGACCTAACCTCCTACTGGCGGGGTCCGGGGGCATTTTTTTTTAAATATCAAAGTTAAAAGCATCAATCTGGTGCACTTTGAGAGCAAAATTAAAAGATATATGGATACATCTCTCAACACCCATTTGAAACAGAACAGTTAACAGATTGTATTTTTCTTTATGGATAGTTTACAAATCACTCCCCTTTTAAACTTGTTTTACTGTCATATAGTATTTCATACCTGTTTTTTCATTTATTCTCTTGTTTTTTATAACTATAATGATCATATAAAGGTGTGCCTTTACCTCGCATGAGCTGAGATGATCAGCCTCTCAGTCTGAAAGGATAGCTCTCTTCCACCTGGTTGTAGAAAAAGCTCCTTATACCCGTTAGTATTGATGGCAGTTTGACACTGAAGCTTCAAACGGAGCTTCAACCCTGGACTTCATATTCCATAGAAGCAGTGCTTCCAAGCTTGCTTCAAATCACGTGACATATGACGTCCGAAGCAGCAACTGCTTCAAATCACGTGACATATGACGTCCGAAGCAGCAACTGCTTCATTTCCCGAATGAATCACTTGACTGGTTCGCGGTCCATTCACGCGATTCAATGCACTGCCTCGTCTCGATTCTGACAGGTGACAGGTTGAAACAGTTTCTAATTTGAGCGCTTCAACACTTTATGACCGCTCTAAACAATGCACAATGTGTGGGGTTGTTGTTGTAGTTTGCGTTGTTGCTGTTGAGTTGTTGTTGTTGGTATTGCATTTTATATCATTATAGAGCAAGCCAGGAAGAAAGATAGGTCGTTCTGGCTCGGGAAACACTTCGAAATGTGGAGAAGTTGTGAAAAAAAAGACAATTATCAGTAATATAAAAACAGTTACATATTTTAAGGAATAGGTAGCCCAGTGGGTAGAGCCGGCGGCCCGAATGCGGCGATGTCCTCTGCGCAGCTGGTTCAAAGCCCGGAATGGATGTATTTTAAAACATTGCTTTTCAACTTTAATAACTTATAAAAGGCCCTCTCCTCCCAAAAAAATGTCTAGCACTCTCTAGTCTCTTCTCAATAACCCAATACACACAATTATCAATCTTTAATTGCAAATAGAACATGATATTCAGTCTTACGGGCCGTCCACACTACAGCTTCGACAGCTTCAAAAACGGTTTCCAACGCGTCTGCCCATTCACTTTGAATGGGGTGACGTCACGTTGCCTCGCTTTTCGCCGAACTGAATTGTGGGTAGCCGGAGTAGCCAGCGCCAGCCAATCAAATCCCGTTTCTGAAAATCTGACAGCTCAAGCCCTAGCCAATCAACCGCGTCTAAGCTGGGAGAGATATCCCGCCGTTCATTTCTATATTTCAAAAAAAGATGGAGGAGAAACTAATTATCGCTGTAGCGAATCACCCGGTTTTGTATGACCATACCCTCTTCACCTACCGGGATACAAACCGGAGGAACCAGGCATGGAGGGAGGTGGCAGAGACAGTGGGTGAAACTGGTAGGTTTTCGCCTCTTTGGGGAGTATATATATATATATATATTGCTCGCATAAAATCCCCGGGGTTTCTTGCTTTGTATGTCGGGGGCGGGAGATTCATGTGATTAGTTGTTGGTCGCGTTGCTCGAATAAAATCCCCAAGCTTCAGACAAGCCCAGCTCCAAGCTTTTTTTGAAGCTGTAGTGTGGACGCTCCGTTATTGTGTGTGTGCATCGAATATGTTTCAAGGCAAAGATACGTTAAACCCACTGCAGCCTTGCACTTCGCCAGGAGAGGTCGCTGTAACTGAAGCTTCGAGAAATGAACCTATTTCCGACACAATTGTCCAAGTGGTTCGATGCTTCATTCAAAGCTTCTTTTTGCCATCACTACCCGTTAGCATAGCTAGCTAACCAGATGCTAATAACAACAATCTCCAGTACCGCTGTCTCTCGCTCGCTCACACACAATGCGCTCGTGCCACACACATAGAGCCGAGCTTGAGTGACACACAAAGACCCAGAAGTAGTTGTACTGTAATGTAGCATATTATTTTCGATAGTTATTGACTGTATGATCAGTGTGTCAGATGAACAGATCGCCACTGGGCTTTCAACTAAAGAGTAAAGACACGCAAAAACTTCTGCATGTGTACGGCTCCTTATGGGTACTGCCATTTTTGAAGTACCGGTCCTCTCCGGCAGCACTACACCACGTGATGACACGTTACGCTCGTGTTGTGTTCATGGAACCTGTCCTTGGCCAGGAAAAACAGGCACTCACTTGTTTAATTATTTTAAGGTCTAGATTTTTTTTTTTAAACGTTGCATGTTTTTATAAATTACCTCGAGGGCCGTATCAAATGGTCTCACGGACCGTATACGGCTCGGAAGCCAGAGGTTCACCACCCCTGCATGCCCTAAAATAATAGAAAGGCAAATTAGAGTGACCCATTCTATAGCACCCGCCTCCACCTTCACCCATGGCCAGCCACCCCCACCTCTTCAGCCCTCCTTGGATCCCAGCTGCATCTCGTCTCTGACCCAGTGTTTAAGCCTCCATGCTCTCACACTCAATGCCAGATTGTTCTTCACCTTTTAATGCAAGACTTGACTTCTGTTGCTGACCCTGCCTGCCTCTCACCTGCCTTCCTTTTCATATTCCCGGTAAACCCACCAGCCTTCTGTCTACCCATGAACCTCTGCCTGGCCCCCCACCAACCCCCCGCTTGTTCCTCCTGGTTTGTCTGCTTGGACTTTGTTTATCTGTGCTCCGTACCTGACCTGTACCAGCTAAGATTTGAAATCATCATTACTAACTGTTCCTTGTGTGTTCCTTACGTGCTGCATTTGGGTTCCAACACTCCCCCGTTACACGTTTACTGGAGGGGTCAGAAACCGGCAGAGTTGATAAATGGGTACATATGAACGAACGGTGGAGAGCTTGGCAGAACACACAAGTTGTTACAATATTGATTGATATCTAAGGCTTATTTAATGGAGTCTTAAGAATATGTAATGTGAACTTGAGAATATAGATCGAAATTGGAGAATAGGGAATCGAGTGAGTTTCAAAACATTATTTTAAAATTAATAAAATGTATTATTAAAAAGTATAGAATTCAAGTTTAAATGTATTTGATTACATTTTGAAAAAATAACCACTATTTAATACAGAAATTGAATACATTCTGACTTTATAAAATCACTGTTGGCATCTTGTGTTTTTGATTATCTGTAGAGATGTTGCGGAAAGAAGTGTGACAGAATACCCAGTAATTTAGTGTCAGCAATCTAAAATAATGATGGAATATGAACACCCTGAGAGAGCATGTAGGGGCCAAAATAACACTGGTAACCGTATTTAATACCCTGCTACCATGACCGTATCCAGATACGAGGTCAACAAGGTCCGAACCTCTGTAATTATTTCCTAAAAGATCCAGCGTGCCTCTACATCTGCAGAGGATTAAAGAGGAACAGCTTTGATTTCAGCAGGGAGAGTAGTTCTGTAATACGGCTCACATAATGGATACAAGAACCCCACTTTGCTCTTCACGGGCCCTGCCAAACTCTGTGCTGTTTTTGATCTGGTTTCAAATGTATACTCAGTGGTTACAATGTTTTGATGAATATCTTCATTCAAGCCAAAGCTAATTCAAAACTCACCAAGTGAAATATTTCTTTTTATGTTTTCGGAGAAGCAGAGATTGGTGACTTTAATGTAAATCTGAAATGAGAAGCCTGTGTGATATGGAGCGCAGAGAGGTGCCTGAGAGATTGGCAGGGAAACATGGTTTGGAACTCTTTATCTGCTATTAGTAATTACAGAGTCTCGATGTGGAACTGTGCCACTCAAACCCAAAAAGTTGTCATTAAAACTACTTGGATTGGGAAAAAGAAGGGAATGCTTTGATGTAGGGCACAGAACTAGACCTTTTTTCTGATATATAGAGGCCCAATTCTGTCCTGGAAGTGCCAGTTTTGGTTTTGATTGTGTCTCACATGGTAAAGCCATTGTTAAAACAAAACCCTGCTTCTTTGACAATATTTCCTGCCAACATTTCCACAGAAAACACATTACCATTCCATATGGCACGTGGAGAAGCAGCTCTCTTTGAAACGGCTTGACTTTACAGAAGGAGATTGCGCTCTTTGATGCTGATTCAAAGCCAGTGTGTGAGCCACAGACAACAATGGAGGTGCCAGGATTTAAAGTGCAGTTAAAGCATGGCTCTGAAACACACAGATGCAAAAACGCAATGAGGCCTTTGACAACGCATTATTTGGAAAAGATGTTCATTTGATAACAGTTGAAAACAGTAACCGAAGGCCACACACAAGTGAAATTGGCCCAAATGAATATTATGCTGCCTTTACTTCAACATATTTGTAATGTTTGTGTAGAGAGCAGCAGGAGAAGTGATGAGGAACAGGTTTGAGAGAATATACTCTCTTGTATAACAAAGGGGAAGTTACAAGGAAGAGCACATGTTTGATGAGACTACAAAAGTATAACTTACAAGAAAAAAGTTTTCTTGCAGTGTGTGGTGTGTGTGTGTGTTAGACAATATGAACAACATGTCCAGGCTGTCCAAGAAAACAGCAGTATTCCTGCCTGTCCTTCCATGAATCCTCTCCTGATTTGTATATTTCCCTCGGTTCTTTCCACACGATGTATTGGCCAGTGACCAGCAACATTATACTTTGAGACTTTTTGAGTAGATGAAAAGTGTCTGAATGCATTCCAGCAGCAATATTATTTTTGTGTCCTCCAATTTCAGGAGAAAGAAGGCCACAATGGAGTAGCCTGTGGAAACGCAACAGACTTGTCAACCATCCTGACATTTCGCTGGTGAAATGCAGAGTTCAAAGAAGGACCCTAGGAACTGGGACACAGTGTCCACAAAGGAAAGGTTTCATGTTGCCGGAAACATGAAAGGCATTCAGTAAAATGTCATGGCAATGTGTGCATTGGTTTGACTGAGTAATGGTGAACATGTTGGCCTTATGGTGGGTGCATCCTGCAATGTCTTAAAGAGGCCCGATCTGATTCTGCTTTCCTGAAGTGACTTCTCTAGGTTTCTGTGCATGCAAATGGTCTGCAAAGGCAAGAATCCCCGTGTTCCCTCCAGAGGGAGTGTCTCTCCCACACACTCCACCCTTCCCTCAAGATGCAGGGCCCATTTGTTTCAGTTTTGCATTTCTAATAAAATAATGTATCTAAAATCAGAAAGGAGATGGTGTTCTTTGTTTTTTTGGGCAACACACATAAATGCAGATGATACTACAGTGGCATGGCTCTAATACTAAAGAGAGAATGCCCATAGTGTCATCTTGTAATATTTCTTCATTTCTGGAAATCTAATGCCACAGAAGACGGTAGAGTCTTGATGTAGTGAATGACTGTGATTGACTTTGCTCTCAGAGAGAAAAGCGACCCTAATTCAATGTGAATATTCAGTTCTTATAAATCACCTGTTAATCAAAACTAAATAACACACACTTGGGTGTCACAAGTTATTACTCTCATGGTGTGCTTATGGCACTTGTTTCATTATGAAAAGATCATGAATCTATTGTTTTACATTTGGTCTAAATTAAATCCATTATGAGAAGGAAAGTAAAAAACATGTTGATTTTCTTTGCCTTTTAAAGTTCATACAGTAGTAGAACAACACCTGTACTGAGCCTCTCAACTCAACCGTAATATAAATAATGGCAATTAATGGCAAATCTTATTTAAAGGTCACATATTTTGCTCATTTCAAGGTTCAGTTTTATCTTGGCAGCCAACTAGAGAATGTTGACATGATTACATGTTAAAGAAGACGGCATTTGTCTCATATTGTTCATAGTTTCTGCATGTGTATTTGGTGTTTATTTGTGTCAGTAACTTCAAGCGCTGTAATGATCCTTATCTGCTCATATATTGTCTATACCATGTGACTTCAAGTATCAGCAGCTACTGTGAGGACTGTGTCCATGTTCCACAGAGAAACGTTTGCGACCCCTATCGCACAATAGAACCCAATGAGGACACACAAACACCACAGTCGCCAAGCTTTTATGTTTGTAACCTGAGCTATACAGTATGACACAAGAAATATGAATAGCAACACTTTATAGTCATCATTTTTTGAATGCTAACTAAATTGCAGTTCATCTAGCATCCCGAAACCTTGTTCTTTGTTTCCATGCAATATTTCCCCTACATGCATTTAATACAGAACACTATATTCGTATGAGAATGCATAACATCAATATTTTATGTAAAATAACTGCCAGCCTTGTATTTTCATCTTCACAAGGGAATGCTTATGGACGAAACATTTTGAAAACCATTGCCCTAGAGGGCCTTGCATTGCATTTGCTCCACTGTCTGCTATCCCACATGGACTTTTGCTTCACATTTACACGTTACAAGGGCAGTAAAGAAACACGATGGCGGACAGCAAGGTAGATTCACCGGGTTGTCCCTCAGCTGGAAGGGGTGCTATGTTAAACACAAGTGTTGATGTACATCTTGATCTTATTCTCAGGTGAATTAATAGAGGATTTGAGTTGTGAAGGATTTTGTTATAGTCATTCTACACAAAGGGTTGCAGTTGTGGTCCCAATTACGCTGCTCAAGAAAAAAACAGACCAATCAAACCATAGTTTGTTGTAGTGAATGTTTTCCATTTGTATCAGAGGTGAAATCAGTCTCTGTTCCCCTTTCCTTGTCCATCTTATTTCCGATGGTTGAGTTGCCTCCAGTTCTTGTTTGGTTCCCTCAGCGACCATGCTGTCTCGTCCCTTCTCGGCGGTCGCTCGGTCCTCGATGGCGTTTGTCCGTTAGCTCTGAGTGGATCATCTGAAGATGCTGGTGAATTTCTCAATGTCTGCTGGACTTCATACTCCATTACTATTAATGAGAATATCTCTGGGTATATATGCAACCAGTAATAGCATATAAAGAACACAATTAATAGCAACGTTTATGGATGTCCACTGGATCTGTATGCTCTGCTGTCACCATGGCAACGCTGTATGACTTTGTTGCTTAAACATGATGATTATTTGACAGTGAATGTAACAGGTGCATCCAAAGCACATGGTTTCCTCAATATACCTTTTAAAGGATTTCCCTCTTTTCTTTAACTTTAAAGGTTCACTGCAATGGATATTAAATTAATTGCACGTTCGTTCGTGCCTCTCAGAGACAAAAATCACATTGGATTATTTTCAGTGAAGTCTCTTTTCAGAAACCCTCTCCCAGTTTTAAGATAATCCACAGATGTTGTTCTCAACAAGGACCATCAGCAGGAAGTAGTTGCACTGTCAACAGACAGCTCTCGATTACCCATAAAACAAATCAAATGTTCAACGTCGACTGCAATGGATTGGCTTAAATATGTTGAAACCACAGCATGCTAGGCTAACTGCAGGGTTAGATGTCACCAGAGAGGAGTGTGTATACAGTACACTACAATACACTGTGTTTTGAAAGTGAACTGGGTCCTTTAAACTGGAAGCTGTATTTTTGTTGAGAGTAAAGCCTCCACACTTTACGATCATGAAAGCCTTTCTAAACCTTTCTAGATAACATATGTGTGTCAAGACCGATCAAATCATCTTTCTTAATAATGTGAAAGTATTGTTTTGATATACTGTACAAAGAGCAGCTGGATATTCTGTTCCAAAGGCGTGATCTCTTGTGAGGGGCAGTTTGAACTTGATTTCAGTCAAATGTATCCTTGTACACATTCTGTTCTGCTGCGTTGATACACGATCTTCTAAATTCATGTTGTCACCCCCGGTTCATGAACAGATGAAGAATGGTGTGCCTCTTCCTCCTCTGAACTCCACAGGATGGCAACATAGCACTACATTATTAGTGTAACCTTGATGTGCTGGCTCATAAATCTTTTGTAACCGGGAAATTATTTTACAACGCCAGTTTGGTCTGTGCTGTAGCGGAGAGATAATGATTCCAATGCATGTTAATGAATGGATTGGAGTAAATGTGTTCCATTTCCAGGTGCTGGCGGGGAAATAGAGATATGGTTTGGCTGAAAGCAGAAGAAAATATGAGGAAAGACAACTACAGTGGTCTCAGGGAGAGAAGAACTTTAAAGGAATTGTAAAAACTTCAATAATGTTCTTGTGTCAAGCATTTGAATGAAGTCATGGGTCCAAAGATAAAAGCTGCCATGGCCAGCATCAGAAGGAGAATCTTCTCCTGGTCTTGATGGAACAGCCTTTGAAACAGCATTTGGTCATCTGAAAGGACTGTGAACATATGTCAAAAATAGGTTTTATTGTATGCTTTATGTTGTTGTACCAGCTGCAATGACAATAAAGGATTTGTATTCTAGTATTTACAAAAAATATGACAAACACTGCTATTTTCTAAATTATTCACACTTGTGTTGTCACGCAAAGAGCCACACTGAGGTTTATCAGAAAATAAAATAGTTAAAATGCCATGGACTAAAAAAGAGATTTGCTGGATTTTTTTTAAATGAAAGAGCAGGACTTGAAAAACACTTTGAATACACACATGCACATCTGCACACACACACACACACACATACTGCATAGCCATTAGGTGTCCGTACTGTAGAATGATATGGTTACCAGTTCAGAGTACACTTTATTTCCCTGCTTTACCGTTCTGTCTGATGAACTCTGTGTGAAGCCATCTCACAGAATATCAGCACTGCATTTACCTCAAAGAACACACGGGGGGGGGGGGGGGGGGGGGCAGTCGTGTTGACTTGTTTTTTGTGTTAATGTGATTCTAAACAAACCAAAGTCACATGAACTCACATATAAACATTATCCTCAAAAGGCCTCTTCCTAACATTAGCTTTTCAGCCAAACAGACAGGAAGTACTTGCTGTGTAAAGGACTGGACCCATCAAGGACACTTATATTGTGCACTATATTGTGTGTTTATTTTCTTTGGTTATTCACACAGAACAACTGAGCTCCGTCTGTGTATTGTGTCACTGAGGATGTAGGGTCCATGTGGGGGGCCCAACCCTCAGGTTGAATTGTATCGAAATGCATTATGAGAAATGTAAGATCTAGATATAGATAATTATTTTGTTGTCATTTATTTGTATATGTTTTGAACTTTTTTTAAATACATGTTTCACTTTCATTTATGACAGTGGATACCGTGTATTAACAAAGTGATACTCACACATAATGACGAAATGATGAATAAATAAAAGACACAGAGAAGTTAAAATGATGTCAGTAAATATGATGCTATCATACTTTAGGAATATTATATTAATGACAAATAAAACAATTAGTCACAACAAATTGTAAGGAAACCAAATATAAGAAGCCAGACCAAATGATAACAGTCAAAGTTTTTAAAGAAAACAATATTTTTGAATTTCTCAATATGTGCTCCCCCCCGTTACTCTAGTTTTCTGTCTCCATCAGCTCTCACAAGAAATCACCTGCTGTGTGTGTTAATGCTTGTATATGTTGTGTGTGTGTGTGTGTGTGTGTGTGTATGTGTGTGTGTATGTGTGTGTGTGAGCATGCATTGGTCCTCTGTATTGATGAGATATTCAATAAGCGCCAAACCATGAAATAAACAATTATGCAAAAGTCCTGTTTATGTTTGGGCGTCCAAAACTGGTCCGAGCGGCGGCGGTGAGATGCCGACAGAAGCAGAGAGACGCGGGAGAGGATTACTGCCGCTGTAACAAAGCTCTCAAATGCCATCCGGAGCAGAGTCACACATTAAGAGCTGCACACACAGCTCTCAGGGCCCTCAGTGGCCTCCAAACCTCACACTGCTCCTCTTCTAAGGATTCTGGAGGAATTAACAGCTGACATTGTGTTCTAATAAACATGTGGGGGATGTTAACCGTCTGCACAGGAGACTTAACAACTTTTACAAATGTGGATTATGGTTTGTCATATTTATTTATTTTATTTATAAAGCTGCTAATGGCCAGCATCAGAAGGGATTTTATATATTTTTGAAGTCCCAGAATCTTCTCCTGGTATTAATGGACAACCTTCAAAACAGTATTTGGACATCTAAAGGACTGTGAAATAGGGGTGTGCTTTTTCTTAATTCTGTTGTACCCGGTGCAATGACAATGTAGGGAATTATATTCTATTCATTTCTAAAATATAACCATTTCCAAGTTAAACTACCGAACACTGCTATTTCATAAATGATCTGCCCTTTTGGTTGTGATGTGCAAAGAGAGCCACAATGAGGTTAATCAGAATAGAAACATATTTAAAAATGACATGGAATAAAAAAGAGAATTTGCAGGAAAAGGTAAAGAAAACTAAAAAAACGTTAACAACACACATGCACAACCTGCACACACACATAGCCATTACTTGTTCATACTTTCACAATGATAATGGTTATAGAGAACCCAGCAGTCCAAAGACCAGCTCAAAGTTGAACGTTAGCAATTACTGAATGTCACCTTGTTTAAACCTGTTTTCACCCCCCCCCCCCTATGTCTCTTAAATATTTAAATGTTTCATGTTAATTTGAGTTTTTTCAGAGTCAATGGTATGTGACGTGTACAAATGATTTTGTGTTGAAACAAAACCGTTTTTTTTTAATAACATAATATTTTGCATACATTATCAAATGGTATTAATTAAAGAACTGCACTGGGATTGTCACAGGGGTGAACCAGGTGACATTCAGTCATTGCTAACGTTCAACTTAGAAAACAAGTAAGTGGTCTTTGGACCCATGTGACAGCAGGGGTCTATTGATTCTTTTCAGGTGACATGTGCTTTGCTGTTCGCAGCCGTACATTACTCAGATTGGCTGCTGTCCTGTCTCCTCCTCTAACTAGTTCTATTGCAGGGTTCACACTGACTGAGGAACAGTAACTCTTACTACCTTACTTGAAAACAATCACACATGTATTTATAAGTATCAAATCCATTCTTGATTTAAAAATGTGCCAAAATAACGGTTAAAAAGGGTTAATACACGTTAAACTTGTATTACCTTGATGAATCATTGCGGTTCAAATGCTATCGTAACTTTCCACAGAAAATATAATAATAAACCAACCATTTTAAATAATAAACATACCAATACAAATGTATAATAAGCAAAAACAATAAATAAATATGACAGTTTAGGTCATAGAGAGACATTCCCTTCCGGAAGTTCTGATGTCAGCGACTGAGAGACTGTTGGTGCGTGATATTGACACACAATGAACAGAGACTCGTTGATATCACCTCTCAGCGGACAAGATGAGAGACAGACATAGGCAACGATTATTGTTGATTGGCTCATTTTGAACACACACACACACACCACACGCACACACACACACACACACACACACATACACACACACACACACACACACACACACACACAGGATCAGCAGCTAATCAGCATGGATGAAGCTGCTCTCCTGATGTCATTTACATAATGATGGAATCACTATCTTTAAAAGGCTGTCCCCAAAAAATGACACTGCACATAAACACACAGAAGCATAAACACGTACGCACACACACACACACACACACTAACACACACACACACACACACACACACACACACACACACACACACACACACACACACACACACACACACACACAAAACACAACATGAAAGAAACCCCAAAAAATAAACAAACTTCGATGTTCACTGTCAGTCTCACACTCTCTCGCCTCTGCAGTGTGTGCGTGTGTGTGTGTGTGTGTGTGTGTGTGTGTGTGTGTGTGTGTGTGTGTGTGTGTGTGTGTTGTGTGTGTGAGAGAATTCCCTAGATTACTGGAGTTTCTACTGTGGCCGGTGAGAATACGCTCTACTGAACCATGTCACCAAGAGAGAGAGGCTGACAGAGAGAAACACTGAGCGGAGGGATGATCGACATAGGGCAGGGAATAGAACTGATGAGAGAGAGAGGGAAGAGAGAGAGAGTGACCAGTTGAAAACTCTGCAGGGAACAAACGGAAGACAGGAAAAGAGAGGAGAGAGAAGGCAGAGTGACAGCACCACAGCAGCCCCAATCTGTGTATGTGTGTGTGTGTGTGTGTGTGTGTGTGTGTGTGTGTATCAAGGGGAAGTGAGGTCCGCGGTCAGATGTAGAAGAGCTCCGCTCACTTCCTCACACTCCCATGCGTTCACACTGCGATCTGCCTAGTTCCAGCTCAGAGTTCTGCAGGTACCACGGGCCACTGAACACACCTCTGGGCTCACAGGCTGAGGGGGTGTAAGCACAGATGTCGAGGAGGGTGTAGTTCTTGATCATACCGCAGTCCAGTGATCGCAAATTGTTCTTCTGGAAATTGTTGTTGTCAAATTCTCAGAAAACGGCCTGTGTGTGCTTTAAACACACCAGTGATCCACACTGTTCCTCATTACAGCGGGGGTTCTACCAATCAGAGGGTCAGTGGTTCGATCTCCAGCCAACATGCCCTTGGGAAAGATACCTAATTTCTCCCAAAGACATGTGTATGACAGAAATATGTAAGATGAGAGATGCCAATGAAAAGAATCAGAGGAATGTAGGTCTTGTTCACTCAATCACTCTCAGGTGTGTGTTTCAAGGTGGCAGCACGTTGATTTGTTTCTGTTAGTATTTGTCTCATTCTCGTTTTTTTGGCATTGACTACCTCTTGTGCATACTGACATTTTATCATTTTTTTCTTTACTCACTTAGTATGCGTAGGAAGCTTACCTAAAATGGCTTTATACATTAATAAAAACCAATGCTGCGGCATTGTTTTTTATTAATGTATAAAGCCATTTTAGGTTAGCTTCTACTGTAGCCTACATATGTGCCAGATTTGCTCCAGTTTGTGACTCTTACAACCTCAGATCCAGTGCCTGGATACGGGTCCAGGTTCCTGCCGTGCGGACTGAGGCTTTATTCTTGTCCTTGGTCTTGGAATGACCTTCAATCACGCCTCAAACTGACGGCACTTGTCCCTATAGCCTGTTTTAGATTGAAGTTGTGTGAAGTCCTTACCACCAGCTGCTCTTGCAGTAATAAGTAGTACCTTTCTTATTGTCCCAAATGTGCACCATGTGGTGACTGCTTTTTCGTTTTTTGTTTACGTAGTTGTGTTCTCTGTATTTTATATGTCTGTGTTATGTGTACAAATGTGTAACGTTGCTGCCTTCTTGGCCAGGTCAGCATTGTAAATGAGATTTTATCTCAATGTTTTTTATCTGGTTAAATAAAAATAAATACCTATGTATGATGACAATAAAAATATTCTGATTCTGATGTATGTAACTTTGGATAAAAGTGATAGCTAAGTCACGTAGTAATAATAATGATTAGAAAAATCATATTACAATGAACACACACATCTGATTGGATTTGAAAGTAAGTGGAATACTAACAGCATCCAGGTTCTGTTTAATCTACTCTAACTCTGACCTGTATCAATCAATCAATCAATCAATCAATGTTTATTTATATAGCTCAATATCACAAATGTTACATTTGTCTCAGTGGACTTTACAGTTTGTACAAAATATCAGTATGACAATACGACACCCTCTGTCCTTAGACCCTCACATCGTACAAGGAAAAACTTCCAGAGAAAACCCACAGTTTAAAGGGAAACATGGGAGAAACCTCAGGGAGAGCAACAGAGGAGGGATCCCTCTCCCAGGACGGACAGACGTGCAATAGATGCCGTGTGTAAATTGAAAAGATAATACATTTGCAACATAGGTAGTCCAAATGTTTGGAAATGCATGTGTGTATAATAGGAAGATGAATCCACGAGGATATCCATCCAGGACCTATGATCCAGGACCACAGCCACGACTCAAGATCCAGGGCTCGCGATCCAGGACAGAGGAGCGCAGGATCATCCATGACTCCGGATCCCGGCGTATATAGACACCAAAAAGAAAGACATTTGGGGAAGCTGGGTTAATCGGAACATGAGAGTACACAAGTATAGACAGAGAGAAGGAAGAAGTAAGATGTCCCCTGACAAACTAAGCCTATATCAGCAAAACTAGGGGCTGATCTAATCAGCCCTAACTATAAGCTTTATCAAAAAGGAAGGTCTTAAGCGCACTCTTAAAAACGGATAGGGTGTCTGCCGCCCGAACACAAACTGGAAGCTGATTCCACAAATGTGGAGCTTGATAAGAAAAGGCTCTGGCTCCCATTGTACTTTTAGAGACTCTAGGAACAACCAACAACCCTGCATTCTTGGAACGCAATGCCCTAGTAGGACAGTAGGGTAATGAGTTCTTTAAGGTAAGATGGCGCTGCCCATTAAGGGCTTTGTAGGCGAGAAGAAGAATTTTAAATTCTATCCTGTGTTCTATAGGGAGCCAGTGTAAGGCAGCCCAGAACAGGAGTAATGTGGTCCCTTTTCCTAACTCTGGAAAAGGGACAGTCTAGATCTAAACTGAGTTATTAACCTGTTAAGCCCGAGAGACCTCGGTACCGGGGCCATGCAGGAAACAGTGTCTGAACAACACACTCTCACTCCATAATCGTCCAGGAGCGACGTTTGGTCAGTGTCCGTGGCGTGCAGTTGTGACGCTCCTAGGCTCCTTCAGCTTCATAAAGGGACGCAAATAGTTTTCAACTGATTGCAATGTATTCCCATCTGTGGCGGGATTTGACGCTCATGGAAGCACGGCATTCGTTTGTGTCGGCTGCCCTTAAAGGCAATGTGAGCGTCCATTCCC